>NW_027182818.1:3285000-3485603 GCF_041146395.1 Eulemur rufifrons | reverse complement strand
GGCTCTAGCAGATGCCAAACTGCCTCGTATAGGTGGGCGGCTGGATTCTCCCGGTCCCCGGCTCCTCTGGCCTCTGCCGGTCCCTGAGCATTCAACCCCAGTGACAGTGATCTGCAGACGGGCGGCCGCCATTGTCGGGGTCCACAGCCTAAACGCTGAGGAGCGATTGGGTACCGGGCGGCTCCCTGGGCGGCTCCCTTCCCTAGTCCACGGACCCTGACTAGGAGCTCCACCTTTGTGTGAACACTGAGTGGTTCCCCAGTCACGAGAGAGTAGAGCGTGGACCTTGCAGACATTGGGGTGGGGCAGACCATCGCCCGCGGGAACTGCAGTGGCTGGGGCGTTGGGCGAATGAGGGCACCGCTCCACTCTCCCTATCCACTGTCTTTCTCACAGAGAGAGACAGAAGCCACCTCGGGAGAGGAAGAGGGGCAGCCCCCCCAGCGGAGCTAGCAAAATCCTGAACAATATGTGAAGGGCTCCCCCTAGTGACAGAGGAGGCAGCTTACCTGGCACTCACAGTGTGCCCCTATCCAGACTAAAGCTGAAAGAAGGGATCTTAAGGATTC
Organism: Eulemur rufifrons; assembly: GCF_041146395.1. Classification (NCBI taxonomy): domain Eukaryota; kingdom Metazoa; phylum Chordata; class Mammalia; order Primates; family Lemuridae; genus Eulemur; species Eulemur rufifrons. Next base: position 3,485,034 of record NW_027182818.1, on the reverse strand, counting down.
ATTCAGATGGGAAGGGCTCAGCGAAGGAACTCTAGGAGTATAAAGAATCAAGCTGAAACCATGCCCTCAAAGAGGATTACTAGTTCTCCACCAATTAACACAAAGCAGATTCCAAATAGCAACATGTCACAGGAAGAATTTCAAACATGGATCATAAATACGCTGAACATTATGCAAGAAAAAATGGATAATCAACACAAAGAAACCACAAAAAAGATCCAGGACTTGGAAGAAAAATTCACCAAAGAAATTGAAATACTGAAGAAAAATCAAACTGAACTCCTGGAAATGAAAAATTTATTCAAGGAGCTACAAAACACAGTGGAAAGTCTCAAGAGCAGGGTAGATCAAACAGAAGAAAGAATCTCAGAGATCGAAGATAACACTTTCCAATTAAATAAGGCAGTCACAGAGTTAAAACAAAGAAACATGAGAAATAATCATAGTCTACAAGAAATGTGGGATTATGTGAAGAAGCCTAACGTGAGAGTTATCGGCATTCCTGAGGGTGAAGAAGACAATAAGCAAGGGTTGAATAAAGTATCTGAAGATATAATTGAGGAAAATTTCCCAGGCCTTGCCAAATCTCTAGATACACAGGTTCAAGAAGCTCAAAGAACCTCTGAGAGATTCATACCAAATAGGAAGACACCACGTCATGTAGTTATCAGACTGACCAAAATATCCACTAACGAGGCCCTTCTTCAATCTGTAAGGAGAAAGAAACAAGTAACATACAAAGGAAAGCCCATCCGAATCACGCCAGATTTCTCAACTGAAACCTTACAAGCAAGAAGAGATTGGAGCCCCATTCTCACTCTTCTGAAACAGAATAATGCCCAGCCTAGAATCCTGTACCCAGATAAGCTCAGTTTTATATATGAAGGTGAAATTAAGACATTCTCAGATAAACAAAAACTCAGAGAATTCACCAAGACAAGAGCAGCTTTCCAAGAAGTATTCAAAACAGAGTTACACGTGGTCCAGCACAAGAAGGACCCTCGAATGTAACACTAATCAAGAGATAAATATGAAAACACAGTTATCATAATGGCTCAAGAGAGAAAACAGATCAATGAAATTCAACCCAACATGAGGAACAGCAATCTGTCTCGCTTATCAGTTCTCTCATTAAATGTGAATGGATTGAATTCCCCACTCAAGAGACATGGACTGGCCCAATGGATAAAAAAGATATAAGCCAAGTATCTGCTGTCTTCAGGAAACTCATCTAACCTGCAAGGATGCATTTAGACTGAAAATAAAAGGGTGGAAATCAATATTCCAAGCAAATGGAACCCAAAAGAAAGCTGGCGTGGCAGTTCTAATCTCCGATAACGTAGTTTTTAAATCAACAAAAGTAAAGAAACACAAAGATGGTTACTATATACTGGTGAAGGGTACAATTCAACAAGAAGACATAACTATACTTAACATATATGCACCCGATCTAGGTGCACCCAGATTCATAAAGCAAACCCTACTTGATCTGAACCAAATGATAGATAACAACACTTTAGTAGCCAGAGATTTTAACACGCCACTGACAGTTCAAGACAGATCCTCCAAACAAAAAATAAACAAAGAAATATTGGACGTAAATAGAATGCTAGAACAAATGGGCCTGACTGACATCTACAGGACATTCTACCCAAATACCACTGAATATAAGTTCTTCTCATCAGCTCATGGGACATTCTCCAAGATTGACCATATCTTAGGACATAAAGAATGTCTTAAAAAATTTAAAAATATAGAAATAATACCATGCAGCTTCTCGGATCACAGTGGAATAAAAGTAACAATGAACCCTAACAGAAATCCTCATTTCTACTCAAAGTCATGGAAGCTAAATAACCTTCTCCTGAACAATCGTTTTATAAATGAAGAAATCAAGTCAGAAATCAAAAGATTCTTTGAATTAAACGACAAAGGAGATACAACTTATCAAAATCTGTGGGACACAGCTAAAGCAGTCCTGAGAGGAAAATTTATTTCCATAAATGCCTATACCAAAAAGACAGAAAACTTACAAATAGACAATCTAATGAATAGACTCAAAGAGCTGGAGAAGAAAGAAGAGACCAAACCCAAACCCAGCAGAAGGAAATTATTAAGATTAAATCAGAACTAAATGAAAAGGACCATAAGGGAGCATAAGGGAGATTAAACCAAACCATAACGGAGATTAATAAAACCAAAAGTTGGTTCTTTGAAAAAATAAACAAAATTGACACACTTCTGGCTAAACTAACCAAGAGCAGAAAAGAAAAATCTCTTATAACCTCGATCAGGAACACGAAAGGAGTAATCACGACTGATGCCACAGAGATACATGATATCATCTATGAATTCTACAAAAATCTTTATGCACACAAATTAGAAAACCTGGAGGAAATGGACAAATTCTTATAAACACACAGCCTTCCCAGGCTCAACCAGGAAGAAATAGAATTCCTGAATAGACCGATATCTAGATCTGAAATTGAAACAGCAATAAAAAACCTTCCCAAAAAGAAAAGCCCTGGACCAGATGGGTTCACACCTGAATTCTACCATACCTACAAAGAAGAACTGGTGCCCATCGTACATAAACTATTCTCCAATATAGAGAAGGATGGGATTCTCCCCAACACTTTTTACCAAGCCAACATAATCCTGATAACAAATCCAGGAAAGGATGCAACTAAAACAGAGAACTATAGACCAATTTCTCTTATGAATATAGATGCAAAAATTCTCAATAAAATTCTAACAAATCGAATCCAAGTGCTTATCAAAAAAATAATCCATCACGACCAAGTGGGCTTCATCCCAGAGATGCAGGGATGGTTTGACATATGGGAATGTAATTCATCACATAAATAGAAGCAAAAATAAAGATCAGATGATCCTCTCAATAGATGCAGAGAAAGCATTTGACAAAATTCAACACCCTTTTATGATAAGAACACTTAACAAAATAGGCATAGATGGGGCCTATATAAAAATGATACAAGCCATATACGACAAACCCTCAGCCAACATCATACTGAATGGGGAAAAACTGAAAGCATTCCCACTTCAAACTGGAACCAGACAAGGCTTACCACTGTCCCCATTACTTTTCTACATAGTATTGGAAGTCCTTGCAAGAGCTATCAGGCAAGAGAGCAGAATCAAGGGAGTTGAAATAGGGACAGAAGAGATCAAACTCTCACTCTTTGCTGATGATATGATGTTATATCTATAAAACCCCAAGGTTTCAACCAAGAGACTCCTGGAATTGATCAATGAATTCAGTAAAGTCTCAGGATACAAAATCAATACACAAAAATCAGAGGCATTCATATATGCCAATAACAGTCAAATGGAAAACCAAATTAAGGACTCAATATCCTTCAAAATAGCAACAAAGAAAATAAAATACCTAGGAATTTATTTAACTAAGGAGGTAAAGGACCTCTATAGGGAGAACTATGAAACACTGAGGAAGGAAATTGCAGAACATGTAAATAGGTGGAAAACCATACCATGCTCATGGATCGGTAGAATCAACATTGTTAAAATGTCTATACTGCCCAAAGTTATCTACAGATTCAATGCAATCCTTATTAAATTACCAACATCTTTTTTCACAGACATAGGAAAAATAATTTTACGCTTTGTATGGAACCAGGGAAGACCCCGTTTAGCAAAAGCAATCTTAAACAACAAAAACAAAATGGGAAGTATTAATTTGCCAGACTTCAAACTATACTACAAGGCTGTGGTTCTTAAAACAGCCTGGTACTGGCACGAGTGCAGGGACACAGACCAGTGGAACAGAACAGAAAATCCCAATATAAAACCATCCTCATATAGCCATCTAATCTTTGACAAAGCAGACAAAAACATACTCTGGGGAAAAGATTCCTTATTTAATAAATGGTGCTGGGAAAACTGGATATCCACATGTAGAAGACTAAAACAGGACACATAACTCTCACCCCTCACAAAAATCAAATCACAGTGGTTAACAGACTTAAACCTAAGGTCAGAAACTATTAGAATTCTAGAAGAAAATGTAGGAAAGACTCTTACAGACATTGGCCTAGGCAAAGAATTTATGAAGAAGACCCCTAAAGCAATCACAGCAACAACAAAAATAAATAAATGGGACCTGATCAAATTAAAAAGCTTCTGCACAGCCAAAGAAACAGTCACGAGAGTAAATGGACAACCTACAGAATGGGAAAAAATTTTCGCATACTACACATCAGATAAAGGACTGATAACAAGAATCTATTTAGAACTCAGGAAAATCAGTAAGAAAAAATCAAACAACCCTATCAAAAAGTGGGCAAAGGACATAAATAGAAATTTTTCAAAAGAAGATATAAAAGTGGCTAACAAACATATGAAAAAGTGTTCAACATCTCTAATCATCAGGGAAATGCAAATCAAAACCACAATGAGATATCACTTAACTCCAGTGGGAATGGCCTTTATCAAAAAGTCCCAAAACTATACATGTTGGTGTGGGTGTGGGGAGATAGGTACATTCATACACTGCTGGTGGGACTGTAAACTAGTGCAGCCCCTGTGGAAAGCAATGTGGAGATACCTTAAACAGATTCAAGTAGACCTACCATTCGATCCAGCAATTCCATTATTGGACATCTACCCAGAAGAACAAAAGTCATTCTATAAAAAAGACACCTGCACCTGAATGATTATAGCAGCACAATTCACAATCACAAAGATGTGGAAACAACCCAAATGCCCATCAATTCATGAATGGATTAGCAAAATGTGGTATATGTATACCATGGAATATTACTCAGCTATTAGAAATAATGGCGATATGGCATCTCTTTGGTTCTCCTGGAGAGAGCTGGATCCCATTCTATTAAGTGAAGTATCCCAAGAATGGAAAAATAAGCACCACATGTACTCACCAGCAAATTGGTTTCCCTGAGTGCACATTTGGGAACAACACCAATTGGGTATCGGACAGAGGTTGGGGCCGGGTGGAAGGGATGGGTGTATACCTACTTGATGAATGTGATGTGCACTGCCTGGGGAATGGACACCCTTCAAGTTCTAACTGGGGGGGATGGGGTGGGGGAGAGGAGGGGTGCACACCTACATGATGAATGTGATGTGCACTGACTAGGGAATGGACAAAATTGAAGCTCAGAATCGGGGGAAAGGGGAGGCATGGGGAATGTATATAGCCTGATCTTTTGTACCCCCATAATGAGCTAACAAACAAACAAACAAACAAAAAAGAATCGTTTGATTCATCAGCTGGGAATACACCATGGTTCTTTAAAGACCTCTATGCGTGGGCCCAGGTAACTGGCTAGTTCCAAGAAGTATGCCACAGAGCTTTTGAAATAACCACTACGTTGAGAATTATTTGCTAGTTTTTGCACCACCTTTCACCATAATTGTGATAAGGTTCGTCCGTGCCTCCTTCAACCCAAGATGGCTGGGGCGGACAAAACTATGCTGAGGCCTAGTTCACTTGGTGTTGCCGATAGTTGGTACTGGAGCCTGGCAAGAAGCCATGCTATTAAGAGTCATTCCACCATCCTTTCTCCATCATTTTAAAAGGCAGAACACCTTTTTCCAGTTATCATAAGAATGAGTTGCTGGAGGGGACGTTTTTGAGTGGGGTCGGGTGGTGCGTTGAGGGGAAGGCTCTCTGTCTGTCTGGTGGTTTGTCTTTATTATGCCCAAAGAGGAGAGGTGGGCATGTGTGTGGCAGGTGAAAAGTACGGATCCTGTTTCAGTCTTAGACTGAAACAGGATCCGCACTTTTCAGCCAGTTCCTTTACGAATCCTTTGATTCATCAGCTGGGAATCCACCATGGCTGTCGAGACCCCTCTATGTGTGGGCCCAGGTAACTGGCTAGTTCCAAGATGTATGCCGTAGAGCTTTTGAAATAACCACTACGTTGAGAATTGTTTGCCAGTTTTTGCAGCACCTTTGACCATAATTGTGATAAGGTTCATCTGTGCCTCCTTAAACCCAAGCAGGCTGCCACGGACAAAACTATGCTGAGGCCTAGCTCCCTTGGCGTACCGATACATTTTACTGGAGCCTGGCAAGAAGCCATTTTTTTTAAGTACAATTCCACCGTCTTTTCTCCATTATTTTAAAAGGCAGTGCACCTTTAGCCAGTTAGCATAAAGATGAGTCACTGGAGCGGCTTTTTGTGTGGGGTTGGGTGTGTGTGGGAGGGCAGGCCCTCTGTCAGTCCGGTGGTTTGTTTTTATTATTCCCAGAGAGGAGAAGCGGGCATGTATGTGGCAGGTGAAAACTTTGGATCCTGTTTCAGTCTGAAACAGTATCTCCGCTTTTGAGCCTGTTCCTTTTGGAATCCTTTAATTCATCAGTTGGGAATCCACCATGGTTCTCTAGACCTCCCTGAGCGTGGGCCCAGGTAACTGGCTAGTTCCAAGAAGTATGCCGCAGAGCTTTGGAAATAACCACTACATTGAGTATTATTTGCCAGTTTTTGCAGCAACTTTCACAATGATTGTGAAAAGGTTAGGCAGTGCATCCTGAAACCCAAGCTGGCTTCCACAGAAAAAACTATGGTTAGGCCAATCTCCCTTGGAGTTGCCGATAATTGGTACTGGTCCGTGGCAAGAAGCCATTCCTTTAAGTATCATTCCACCTTCCTTTCACAACTATTTTAAAAGGCAGAGCACCTATTGTCATTTAGCTTAAGGATGAGTCGCTGGAGGAAACGTTTTTGTGTGGGGTGGGAGAGGCAGAGCCAGGCCCTCTGTCAGTCCAGTGGTTTGTTTTTATTATCCCCGGAGAGGAGAAGTGGACATGTGTGTGGCAAGGGAAAAGTGTGGATCCTGTTTCAGTCTTAGACTGATACAGGATCGGCACTTTTCATCCTGTTCCTTTAAGAATCCTTTGCTTCATCAGCTGGGAATCCACCATAGTTCTCTACACCCCACTATGTGTGGGCCCACTTAACAGGCTAGTTCAAAGAAGTATGCCACAGAGCATTTGAAATAACCACTACCATGGAAATTATTTGCCAGCTTTTCCAGCACTTTTACCATAATTTTGATAAGGTTCATTTGTGCTTCCTTAAACCCTAGATGACTTCCATGGACAAACCTATACTGAGGGTTCTCTCGCTTGGTGTTGCCAATACTTGGTACGGGAGTCTGACAAGAATCCAGTCTTTTAATTATCATTGCACCATCCTTTCTCCCTTATATTAAAAGGTGAGCAACTTTCGGCAGTTAGCATAAGGATGAGTCAACGGAGGGGATGTTTTTGGGTGGGATCGGGGTGGTTTGGGGGACAGTCCCTCTGTCAGTCTGGTTGTTTGTGTTTATTATGCCCAGACAGGGAAGTGGATATATTTGTGGCAGGTGAAATGTGCGGATCCTGTTTCAGTTAGACTGAAACAGTATCCGCACTTTTCAGCTGGTTCCATTAAAAATCCTTTGATTCATCAGCTGGGAATCCACCATGGTTCCTTAGAACCCTCCATACATGGGCCCATGAACTGGCCTGTACCAAGATGTATGCTGCACAGCTTTTGAGATAAACACTACGTGTAGAATTATTTGCCAGTTTCTGCAGCACATATCACCATAATTGTGATAAGGATCGTCTGTGCCTCCTTAAACACAAGATGGCTGCCACGGAGAAAACTATGCTGAGGCCTAGGTCACTTGGATTTCACGACACTTGTTACTGGAGGCTGGAAGGAGGCCATTCTTTTAAGTATCATTCCACCATACTTTCCCCATTATTTTAAAATGCACGGAAACCTTTGCAAGTTAGCATAATAATTAGTAGCTGGAGGGGACATTTTTATTTGTGGGGTCGGTGTGGGTGGGGGGCGCAGGCCCTCTGTCAGTTCGCTGGATTGTTTTTATTTTCCCCAGACCGGAGAAGTGGGCATGTGTGTGGCAGGTGAAAAGTTCGGATCCCGTTTCTGTCTTAGACTGAAACAGAAACCGCACTTTTCACCCCGTTCCATTAAGAATCCCTTGCTTCATCAGCTGGGAATCCACCATGGGCCTCTAGACTGCTCTATGCGTGGGCCCAGTTAACTGGCTAGTTCAAAGAATTATGCCGCAGAGCTTTTCAAGTAACCACTACCATGAGAATTACTTGACCGCTTTTGCAGCACCTTTCACCATAATTGTGATAAGGTTCATCTGTGCCTCCTTAAACCCAAGATGGCTGCCAGGGACAAACGTGTGCTGAGGCCTAGGTGACTTGCTGTTGCGAATACTTGGTATGGGAGTCTGGCAATAAGCCAGTCTTTTAGGTATAATTCCACCATTCTATCTCCATTATTTTAAAAGGCAGAGGACGTATTGCCAGATAGCATAAGGATCAGTCGCTGGAGGGCACGATTTTGTGTGGGGTGGTGGGGGGCGGGGGCAGGCCATCTGTCAATCCGATGGGTTGTTTTTGTTATCCCTAGAGAGGAGAAGTGGGCATGTGTGTTGCAGGCAAAAAGTCAGAATCCTGTTTCAGTCAGGATCTGCACTTTTCAGCCTGTTCCTTTAAGAATCCTTAGATTCATCACCTTGGAATCCACCATGGTTCTCTAGACCCCTCTATGCGTGGGCCCAGGTAACTGGCTTCTTCCAAGAAGTATGCCACAGAGCTTTTGAATTAAACAGTACGTTGAGAATTATTTGCCGGGTTTTCAGCACGTTTCACCATAATTATGATAAAGTTTGTATGTGCCTCCTTAAACCCAACATGGCTGCCACGGGCATAACTATGCTGAGGCGTAGCTGACTTGGTGTTGCCTATTTTTGTTAGTGGAGACTGACAAGAAGCCATTCTTCTAAGTATCACTCCACCGTCCTTTCTCCATTGTTTAAAAATGCAGGGAAATTTTGCAAGTTAGCATAATAATTAGTAGCTGGAGGGGAATTTTTTTTGGGGGGATCTGCGTGGGTGGAAGGGGGGCAGGCCCTTTGTCAGTTCGCTGGTTTGTTTTTATTATCCCCAGAGAGGAAAAGTGGGCATGTGTGTGGCAGGTGAAAAGTGTGCGTCCTGTTTCAGTCTTAGACAGACACAGGATCTGCACTTTTCACCCCGTTCCATTAAGAATCCTTTGCTTCATCAGCTGGGAATCCACCATGGTTCTCTAGACCCCTCTTTTAGTGCACACAGAAAACTGCCTGGTTCCAAGAAGTTTTCCTCAGAGCTTTTGAAATAACCACTACTATGGAAATTATTTGCCAGCTTTTCCAGCACTTTTACCATAATTTTGATAAGGTTCATCTGTGCTTCCTAAAACCCTAGATGGCAGCCACGGACAAACCTATGCTGACACCTAGGTCACTGCCTGTTGCCAATAATTGGTATGGGAGTCTGGCAAAAGGCCAGTATTTTAAGTATAATTCCACCATCCTATCTTCATTATTTTAAAACGCAGAGGACCTTTCGCCAGATAGCATAAGGATGAGTCGCTGGAGGGGACCTTTTTGTGTACAGTGTTGGGGGGCGGGGGAGGACATCTGTCAATCCGATTGATTGTTTTTATTATCCCTAGAGAGGAGAAGTGGGCATGTGTGTTGCAGGCAAAAAGTGCATATAGTGTTTCAGTCTCAGACTGAAACAGGATCCGCACTTTTCAGCCTGTTCCTTTAAGAATCCTTTGATTCATCACCTGGGAATCCATCATGGTTCTCTAGACCCCTCTATGCATGGGCCCAGAAAACTGCCGGGTTCCAAGAAGTATTCCACAGAGCTTTTGAAAAAACCACTACGTTGAGAATTATTTGCCAGGTTTTGCAGCACCTTTCATCATAATTGTCATAAGGTTCGTCTCGAGATGGCTGCCATGGACAAAACTATGCTGAGGCCGAGCTCACTTTGTGTGGCCGATCCTTGGTACTGGAGACTGGAAAGAATACATTCTTTTAAGTATCATTTCACCATCCTTCTCCACTATTTTAAAAGTCAGAGCACCTTTTGGCAGTTAGAATAACAAGGAGTCGCTGGACGGGAAGTTTTTATGTGGCGTCTGGGGGCTGGTGCGGCAAGCCCTCTGCCAGTTCTGTGGTTTCTTTTTATTATCCCCAGAGAGGAGAAGTGGGCATGTGTTTGGCAGGTGAAAAGTGCAGATCCTGTTTCAGAGTATGAAACAGGATCCGCATGTTCATCCTGTTCCTTTAAGAATCCTTTGCTTCATCAGCTGGGAATCCACCATAGTTCTCTACACCGCACTATGCGTGGGCCCAGTTAACTGGCTAGTTCAAAGAAGTATTCCGCAGAGCTTTTGAAATAACCACTACCATGAGAATTATTTAACAGCTTTCGCAGCACCTTTTATTATAATTGTTATAAGGTTCATCTGTGTCTCCTTAAACCCAAGATGGCTGCCATGGACAAACCTATGCTGAGGCCTACATCACTTGCTGTTGCCAATACTTGGTATGGGAATCTGGCAATAAGCCAGTCTTTTAGGTATAATTCTACCATCCTATCTCCAGTTTTTTAAAAGGCTTATGACCTTTCACCAGATAGCATAAGGACGAGTCGCTGGAGCAGACTATTTTGTGTGGGGTGGTGGGGGCCGGGGGCAGGGCATCTGTAAATCCGATGGGCTGTTTTTGTTATCCCTAGAGACGAGAAGGGCGAATGTGTGTTGCAGGCAAAATGTGCGGATCCTGTTTCACACTTAGACTGAAACAGGATCTGCACTTTTGAGCCTGTTCCTTTAAGAATCCTTTGATTCATCACCTGGGAATCCACCATGGTTCTCTAGACCTCTCTTTGCATGGGCACAGGTAACTGGCTTGTTCCAAGAAGTATGCGACAGAGCTTTTGAATTAACCAGTACTTTTAGAATTGTCAGGTTTTTAGCATGTTTAACCGTAATTGTGATAACGTTTGAATGTGCCTCCTTAAACCCAAGATGGCTGCCACGGATATAAATATGCTGAGGCATAGCTGACTTGTTGATGCCTATTTTTGTTAGTGGAGACTGACAAGAAGACATTCTTCTAAGTATCATCCCACCATCATTTTTCCATTTCGTAAAAATGGAGGGAAATTTTGCAAGTTAGTATTATAATTACATGTAGGGTACGTATTTTTTTTTCTTTTTTTGTGGGGTAGGAGTGGATGGGCGTTTCAGGCCCTCTGTGAGTTCGCTGGTTTTCTTTTATTATCCCCAGAGAGGACAAGTGGGCATGTGAAAAGTGTGGATTCTATTTCAGAGAATTAAACAGGATCCACATGGTCATCCCATTCCTTTAAGAATCCTTTGCTTCATCAGCTGGGAATCCACCATGGTTCTATATATTCCTCTATGCGTTGGCACAGGTAACTGGCTTGTTCCAAGAAGTATGCCGCAGAGCTTTTCAATTAACCAGTACGTTGAAAATTATTTGCAGGTTTTCAGCATTTCACCCTAATTGTAATAACGTTTGTATGTGCCTCCTGAAACCCAAGATGGCTGCCACGGACATAACTATGCTGAGGTGTAGCCGACTTGGTGTTGCCTATTTTTGTCAGCGGAGACTAACAAGAAGCCATTCTAAGTATAAGCCCACCGTCATTTTTCTATTGTTAAAAAATGCAGGGAAATTTTGCAAGTTAGCTTTATAATTAGTAGCTGGAGGGTACGTTTTTTTTTTTTTTTCCGTCGGGTCGGTGTCAATGGGGGGGTCAGGCCCTCTATAAATTTGCTGGTTTGTTTTTATTATCCCCAGAGAGGGGAAGTCGGCATTTGATGGCAGCTGAAAAGTGCGGATACTCTTTCAGAGAATTAAACAGCATTCGCATGGCCACGGGCATAACTATGCTGAGGCGTAGCTGACTTGGTGTTGCCTATTTTTGTTAGTGGAGACTGACAAGAAGCCATTCTTCTAAGTATCACTCCACCGTCCTTTCTCCATTGTTTAAAAATGCAGGGAAATTTTGCAAGTTAGCATAATAATTAGTAGCTGGAGGGGAATTTTTTTGGGGGGGATCTGCGTGGGTGGAAGGGGGGCAGGCCCTTTGTCAGTTCGCTGGTTTGTTTTTATTATCCCCAGAGAGGAAAAGTGGGCATGTGTGTGGCAGGTGAAAAGTGTGCATCCTGTTTCAGTCTTAGACAGACACAGGATCTGCACTTTTCACCCCGTTCCATTAAGAATCCTTTGCTTCATCAGCTGGGAATCCACCATGGTTCTCTAGACCCCTCTTTTAGTGCACACAGAAAACTGCCTGGTTCCAAGAAGTTTTCCTCAGAGCTTTTGAAATAACCACTACTATGGAAATTATTTGCCAGCTTTTCCAGCACTTTTACCATAATTTTGATAAGGTTCATCTGTGCTTCCTAAAACCCTAGATGGCAGCCACGGACAAACCTATGCTGACACCTAGGTCACTGCCTGTTGCCAATAATTGGTATGGGAGTCTGGCAAAAGGCCAGTATTTTAAGTATAATTCCACCATCCTATCTTCATTATTTTAAAACGCAGAGGACCTTTCGCCAGATAGCATAAGGATGAGTCGCTGGAGGGGACCTTTTTGTGTACAGTGTTGGGGGGCGGGGGAGGACATCTGTCAATCCGATTGATTGTTTTTATTATCCCTAGAGAGGAGAAGTGGGCATGTGTGTTGCAGGCAAAAAGTGCATATAGTGTTTCAGTCTCAGACTGAAACAGGATCCGCACTTTTCAGCCTGTTCCTTTAAGAATCCTTTGATTCATCACCTGGGAATCCATCATGGTTCTCTAGACCCCTCTATGCATGGGCCCAGAAAACTGCCGGGTTCCAAGAAGTATTCCACAGAGCTTTTGAAAAAACCACTACGTTGAGAATTATTTGCCAGGTTTTGCAGCACCTTTCATCATAATTGTCATAAGGTTCGTCTCGAGATGGCTGCCATGGACAAAACTATGCTGAGGCCAAGCTCACTTTGTGTGGCCGATCCTTGGTACTGGAGACTGGAAAGAATACATTCTTTTAAGTATCATTTCACCATCCTTCTCCACTATTTTAAAAGTCAGAGCACCTTTTGGCAGTTAGAATAACAAGGAGTCGCTGGACGGGAAGTTTTTATGTGGGGTCTGGGGGCTGGTGCGGCAAGCCCTCCGCCAGTTCTGTGGTTTCTTTTTATTATCCCCAGAGAGGAGAAGTGGGCATGTGTTTGGCAGGTGAAAAGTGCAGATCCTGTTTCAGAGTATGAAACAGGATCCGCATGTTCATCCTGTTCCTTTAAGAATCCTTTGCTTCATCAGCTGGGAATCCACCATAGTTCTCTACACCGCACTATGCGTGGGCCCAGTTAACTGGCTAGTTCAAAGAAGTATGCCGCAGAGCTTTTGAAATAACCACTACCATGAGAATTATTTAACAGCTTTCGCAGCACCTTTTATTATAATTGTTATAAGGTTCATCTGTGTCTCCTTAAACCCAAGATGGCTGCCATGGACAAACCTATGCTGAGGCCTACATCACTTGCTGTTGCCAATACTTGGTATGGGAATCTGGCAATAAGCCAGTCTTTTAGGTATAATTCTACCATCCTATCTCCAGTTTTTTAAAAGGCTTATGACCTTTCACCAGATAGCATAAGGACGAGTCGCTGGAGCAGACTATTTTGTGTGGGGTGGTGGGGGCCGGGGGCAGGGCATCTGTAAATCCGATGGGCTGTTTTTGTTATCCCTAGAGACGAGAAGGGCGAATGTGTGTTGCAGGCAAAATGTGCGGATCCTGTTTCACACTTAGACTGAAACAGGATCTGCACTTTTGAGCCTGTTCCTTTAAGAATCCTTTGATTCATCACCTGGGAATCCACCATGGTTCTCTAGACCTCTCTTTGCATGGGCACAGGTAACTGGCTTGTTCCAAGAAGTATGCGACAGAGCTTTTGAATTAACCAGTACTTTTAGAATTGTCAGGTTTTTAGCATGTTTAACCATAATTGTGATAACGTTTGAATGTGCCTCCTTAAACCCAAGATGGCTGCCACGGATATAAATATGCTGAGGCATAGCTGACTTGTTGATGCCTATTTTTGTTAGTGGAGACTGACAAGAAGACATTCTTCTAAGTATCATCCCACCATCATTTTTCCATTTCGTAAAAATGGAGGGAAATTTTGCAAGTTAGTATTATAATTAGATGTAGGGTACGTATTTTTTTTTCTTTTTTTGTGGGGTAGGAGTGGATGGGCGTTTCAGGCCCTCTGTGAGTTCGTTGGTTTTCTTTTATTATCCCCAGGGAGGACAAGTGGGCATGTGTTTGGCAGGTGAAAAGTGTGGATTCTATTTCAGAGAATTAAACAGGATCCACATGGTCATCCCATTCCTTTAAGAATCCTTTGCTTCATCAGCTGGGAATCCACCATGGTTCTATATATTCCTCTATGCGTTGGCACAGGTAACTGGCTTGTTCCAAGAAGTATGCCGCAGAGCTTTTCAATTAACCAGTACGTTGAAAATTATTTGCAGGTTTTCAGCATTTCACCCTAATTGTAATAACGTTTGTATGTGCCTCCTGAAACCCAAGATGGCTGCCACGGGCATAACTATGCTGAGGTGTAGCCGACTTGGTGTTGCCTATTTTTGTCAGCGGAGACTAACAAGAAGCCATTCTAAGTATAAGCCCACCGTCATTTTTCCATTGTTAAAAAATGCAGGGAAATTTTGCAAGTTAGCTTTATAATTAGTAGCTGGAGGGTACGTTTTTTTTTTTTTTTCCGTCGGGTCGGTGTCAATGGGGGGGTCAGGCCCTCTATAAATTTGCTGGTTTGTTTTTATTATCCCCAGAGAGGGGAAGTCGGCATTTGATGGCAGCTGAAAAGTGCGGATACTCTTTCAGAGAATTAAACAGCATTCACATGGTCATCCCGTTCCTTTAAGAATCCTGGAAGGGCGCGGTGGCTCACGGCTGTAATCCTAGCACTCTGGGAGGCCGAGGCGGGTGGATCGCTCGAGGTCAGGAGTTCGAGACCAGCCTGAGCAAGAGCGAGACCCCGTCTCTACTAAAAATAGAAAGACATTATATGGACAACTAAAAATCTATATAGAAAAAATTAGCCGGGCATAGTGGCGCATGCCTGTAGTCCCAGCTACTCGGGAGGCTGAGGCAGTAGGATTGTTTAAGCCGAGGAGTCTGAGGTTGCTGTGAACTAAGCTGACGCCACGGCACTCACTCTAGCCTGGGCAACAAATTGAGACTCTGTCTCAACAACAAAAAAAAAAAAAGAATCCTTTGCTTCATCAGCTGGGAATCCACCATGGTTCTATATACTCCTCTATGCGTGGGCACAGGTACCTGGCTTGTTCCAAGAAGTATGCCGCAGAGCTTTTCAATTAACCACTACGCTGAAAATTATTTGCAGGTGTTCAGCGTTTCACCATAATTGTGATAAGGTTTGTATGTGCCTGCTGAAACCCAAGACGGCTGCCACGGACATAACTATGCCGAGGCGTAGCTCACTTGGTGTTTCCTATTTTTGTCAGTGGAGACTGACAAGAAGCCATTCTTTTAAGTATAATCCCACCATGATTTTTCCATTGTTTAAAAATGCAGGGAAATTGTGCAAGTTAGCATTATAATTAGTAGCTGGAGGGTACTTTTTTTTTTTTTTTTGTGGTGTCGGTGTGGATGGGGGTGCAAGGCCCTCTAGATGTTCACTGGTTTGTTTTTATTATCCCCAGAGAGGAGAAGTGGGCATGTTGTTGGCAGGTGAAAAGTGCGGATTCTGTTTCAAAGAATTAAACAGGATCCGCATGGTCATCCGCTTCCTTTAAGAATCCTTTGCTTCATCAGCTGGGAAACCACCATGGTTCTATATACTCCCGTATGGGTGGGCACAGGTGACTGGCTTGTTCCAAGAAGTATGCCACAGAGGTTTTCAAATAAAAAGTACATTGAAAATTATTTGCAGGTGTTCAGCGTTTCATCATAATTGCGACAACGTTTGTATGTGCCTTGAAACCCAAGATGGCTGCCACAGACATAACTATGCCGAGGCGTAGCTGACTTGGTTTTGCCGATTTTTGTTAGCGGAGACTGACAAGAAGCCATTCTTCTAAATATCATGCCGCCATCATTTTTCCGTTGGTTAAAAATGAAGGGAAACTTTGGAACTTAGCATTATAATTAGTAGCTGGAGGGTACGGTTTTTTTTTTGTGTGTGGGCGATGTGGATGGGGGGGGTCAGGCCCTCTGTCAGATCGCTGGTTAGTTTTTATTATCGCCAGAGAGGAGGAGTGGGCATGTGTTTGGCAGGTGAAAAGGGCGGATTCTGTTTCAGAGAATTAACGATGATCCCCATGCTCATCCCGTTCCTTTAATAATCCTTTACGTCATCAGCTGGAAATCCACCATGGTTCTATATACTCCTCTTTGCGTGGGAACAGGTAACTGGCTTGTTCCAAGAAGTATGCCGCAGAGCTTTTCAATTAACCACTACGTTGAAAATTATTTGCAGGTGTTCAGCGTTTCACCATAATTGTGATAACGTTTGTTTGTGCCTCCTGAAACCCAAGATGGCTGCCACGAACATAACTATGCTGAGGCGTAGCTGACTTGGTTTTGCCTATTTTTGTTAGTGGAGACTGACAAGAATCCATTCTTCTAAGTATCATCTCACCATCATTTTTCCATTGTTTAAAAATGTAGGAAAATTTTGCAAGTTAGCATTATAATTAGTAGCTGGAGGCTACGGTGTTTTTTTTTTTTTTTCCTGTGGGGTCGGTGTGGATGTGTTGGTCAGGCCCTCTGTCAGTTCGCTGGTTTGTTTTTATTATCCCCAGAGAGGAGTCGTGGGTATTAGTATGGCAGGTGAAAACTGCGGATCTGTTTCAGAGAATTAAACAGGATCCGCAGGGTAATCCCGTTCCTTTAAGAATCCTTTGCTTCATGAGCTGGGAATCCACCATGGTTCTATATACTTCTCTATGCGTGGGCACAGGAAACTGGCTTGTTTCAAGAAGTATGCCTCAGAGCTTTTCAATTAACTAGTATGTTGAAAATCCTTTGCAGGTTTTCAGCGTTTCACCATAATTGTGATAACGTGTGTATGTGCCTACTGAAACCAAATATGGCTGCTACGGACATAACTATGCTGAGGCGTAGCTGACTTGGTGTTGCCTATTTTTGTCAGTGGAGACTGACAAGAAGCCATTCTTCTAAGTATCATCCCACTATCATTTCTCCATTGTTTAAAAATGCAGGGAAATTTTCCAAATTGGCATTATAATTAATAGCTGGAGGGTACTTTTATTTTTTTGTGGGGTCGGTCAGGATGGGTGTTCAGGCCCTCTGTCAGATCGCTGGTTTGTTTTTATTATCCCCAGAGAAGAGTAGTGGGCATGTGTTTGGCAGGTGAAAAGTTCGGATTCTGTTTCAGAGAATGAAACAGGATCCGCATGCTCATCCCGTTCCTTTTGGAAACTTTTGCTTCATCAGCTGGGAATCCACCATGGTTCTATATACTCCTCTATGTGTGGGCACAGGTAACTGGCTTGTTCCAAGAAGTATGCCGCAGAGATTTTCAATTAACCACTACGTTGAAAATTACTTGCAGGTGTTCAGCGTTTCACCATAATTTTGATAACGTTTGTATGTGTCTCCTGAAACCCAATATGGTTGCCAAGGACATAAGTATGCTGAGGCGTAGCTGACTTCGTGTTGCCTATTTTTGTTAGTGGAGACTGACAAGAAGCCATTCTTCTAAGTATCATCCCACCACCATTTTTCCATTGTTTAAAAATGCAGGGAAATTTTGCACGTTAGCATTATAATTAGTAGCTGGAGGGTACTTTTTTTTTTTTTTTGTGGCGTCAGTGTGGATGGGTTGGTCAGGCCATCTGTCAATTCACTGGTTTGTTTTTATTATCCCCAGAGAGGAGAAGTGGGCATGTGTTTGGCAGGTGAAAAGTGCGGATTCTGTTTCAGAGAATTAAACAGGATCCGCATGGTCATCTTATTCCTTTAAGAATCCTTTGCTTCATCAGCTGGGATTTCACCATGTTTCTATATACTCCTCTATGCGTGGGCACAGGTACCTGGCTTGTTCCAAGAACTATGATGGAGAGTTTTCAAATTAACCAGTACGTTGAAAATTATTTGCAGGTTTTCAGCGTTTCACCATAATTTTGATAACGTTTGTATGTGCCTCCTGAAACCCAAGAAGGCTGCGACGGACATAACTATGCTGAGGAGTAGCTGACATGGTGTTGCCTATTTTTGTTAGTGGAGACTGACAAGAAGCCATTCTTATAAGTATCATCCCACCACCATTTTTCCATTGTTTTAAAATGCAGGGAAATTTTGAAAGTTAGCATTATAATTAGTAGCTGGAGGGTACGGTTTTTTTGTGTGTGTGTTCGATGTGGATGGGGCGGGGTCAGGCCCTCTGTCAGTTCGCTGGTTAGTTTTTATTATCCCCAGAGAGGAGAAGTGGGCATGTGTTTGGCAGGTGAAAAGGGCGGATTCTGTTTCAGAGAATTAACGATGATCCCCATGGTCATCCCGTTCCTTTAATAATCCTTAACTTCATCAGCTGGAAATCCACCATGGTTCTATATACTCCTCTTTGCGTGGGAACAAGTAACTGGCTTGTTCCAAGAAGTATGCCGCAGAGCTTTTCAATTAACCACTACGTTGAAAATTATTTGCAGGTGTTCAGAGTTTCACCATAATTGTGATAACGTTTGTTTTTGCCTCCTGAAACCCAAGAAGGCTGCGACAGACATAACTATGCTGAGTAGTAGCTGACTTGGTGTTGCCTATTTTTGTTAGTGGAGACTGACAAGAAGCCATTCTTCTAAGTATCATCCCACCACCATTTTTCCATTGTTTTAAAATGCAGGGAAATTTTGCAAGTTAGTCTTATAATTAGTAGCTGGAGGGTACTTTTTTTTTTTGTGGGGTCGGTGTGGATGGGGGTGCAAGGCCCTCTAGATGTTCGCTGGTTTGTTTTTATTATCCCCAGTGAGGAGAAGTGGGCATGTTGTTGGCAGGTGAAAAGTGCGGATTCTGTTTCAAAAATTATACAGTATCCGCATGGTCATCCGCTTCCTTTAAGAATCCTTTGCTTCATCAGCTGGGAAACCACCATGGTTCTACATACTCCCGTATGGGTGGCCACAGGTTACTGGCTTGTTCCAAGAAGTATGCACAGAGATTTTCAAATAAAAAGTACATTGAAAATTATTTGCATGTGTTCAGCGTTTCATCATAATTGCGACAACGTTTGTATGTGCCTTGAAACCCAAGATGGCTGCCACAGACATAACTATGCTGAGGCGTAGCTGACTTGGTGTTGCCGATTTTTGTTAGTGGAGACTGACAAGAAGCCATTCTTCTAAGTATCATGCCGCCATCATTTTTCCGTTGGTTAAAAATGAAGGGAAATTTTGGAAGTTAGCATTATAATTAGTAGCTGGAGGGTACGGATTTTTTGTTGTGTGTGGTCGATGTGGATGGGGGGGTCAGGCCCTCTGTCAGTTAGCTGGTTAGTTTTTATTATCCCCAGAGAGGAGAAGTGGGCATGTGTTTGGCAGGTGAAAAGGGCGGAATCTGTTTCAGAGAATTAACGATGATCCCCATGCCTATCCCGTTCCTTTAATAATCCTTTACTTCATCAGCTGGAAATCCACCATGGTTCTATATACTCCTCTTTGCGTGGGAACAGGTAACTGGCTTGTTCCAAGAAGTATGCCGCAGAGCTTTTCAATTAACGAGTACGTTGAAAATTATTTGCAGGTGTTCAGCGTTTCACCATAATTGTGATAACGTTTGTTTGTGCCTCCTGAAACCCAAGATGGCTGCCACGAACATAACGATGCTGAGGCGTAGCTGACTTGGTTTTGCCTATTTTTGTTAGTGGAGACTGACAAGAATCCATTCTTCTAAGTATCATCTCACCATCATTTTTCCATTGTTTAAAAATGCAGGAAAATTTGGCAAGTTAGCATTATAATTAATAGCTGGAGCCTACGGTGTTTTTTTTTTTTTTTCCTGTGGGGTCGGTGTGGATGCGTTGGTCAGGCCCTCTGTCAGTTCGCTGGTTTGTTTTTATTATCTCCAGAGAGGAGAAGTGGGTATTAGTATGGCAGGTGAAAACTGCGGATCTTTTTCAGAGAATTAAACAGGATCCGCATGGTAATCCCGTTCATTTAAGAATCCTTTGCTTCATGAGCTGGGAATCCACCATGGTTCTATATACTTCTCTATGCGTGGGCACAGGAAACTGGCTTGTTCCAAGAAGTATGCCTCAGAGATTTTCAATTAACCAGTATGTTGAAAATCCTTTGCAGGTTTTCAGCGTTTCACCATAATTGTGATAACGTGTGTATGTGCCTACTGAAACCAAATATGGCTGCTACGGACATAACTATGCTGAGGCGTAGCTGACTTGGTGTTGCCTATTTTTCTCAGTGGAGACTGACAAGAAGCCATTCTTCTAAGTATCATCCCACCATCATTTCTCCATTTTTTAAAAATGCAGAGAAATTTTGCAAATTGGCATTATAATTAGTAGCTGGAGGGTACTTTTTTTTTGTGGGGTCGGTCAGGATGGGTATTCCGGCCCTCTGTGAGATCGCTGGTTTGTTTTTGTTATCCCCAGAGAAGAGTAGTGGGCATGTGTTTGGCAGGAGAAAAGTTCGGATTCTGTTTCAGAGAATGAAACAGGATCCGCATGCTCATCCCGTTCCTTTTGGAAACTTTTGCTTCATCAGCTGGGAATCCACCATGGTTCTATATACTCCTCTAGGTGAGGGCACAGGTAACTGGCTTGTTCCAAGAAGTATGCCGCAGAGCTTTTCAATTAAGCAGTACGTTGAAAATTATTTGCAGGTTTTCAGCGTTTCACCATAATTTTGATAACGTTTGTATGTGTCTCCTGAAACCCAATATGGCTGCCAATGACATAAGTATGCTGAGGCGTAGCTGACTTCGTGTTGCCTATTTTTGTTAGTGGAGACTGACAAGAAGCCATTCTTCTAAGTATCATCCCACCACCATTTTTCCATTGTTTAAAAATGCAGGGAAATTTTGCAAGTTAACATTATAATTAGTAGCTGGAGGGTACTTTTTTTTTTTTTTGTGGGGTCAGTGTGGATGGGTTGGTCAAGCCATCTGTCAATTCACTGGTTTGTTTTTATTATCCCCAGAGAGGAGAAGTGGGCATGTGTTTGGCAGGTGAAAAGTGCGGATTCTGTTTCAGAGAATTAAACAGGATCCGCATGGTCATCTCATTCCTTTAAGAATCCTTTGCTTCATCAGCTGGGATTCCACCATGTTTCTATATACTCCTCTATGCGTGGGCACAGGTACCTGGCTTGTTCCAAGAACTATGCTGGAGAGTTTTCAAATTAACCAGTACGTTGAAAATTATTTGCAGGTTTTCAGCGTTTCACTATAATTTTGATAACGTTTGTATGTGCCTCCTGAAACCCAAGAAGGCTGCGACGGACATAACTATGCTGAGGAGTAGCTGACTTGGTGTTGCCTATTTTTGTTTGTGGAGACAGACAAGAAGCCATTCTCCAAGTATCATCCCACCACCATTTTTCCATTGTTTTAAAAGGCAGGGAAATTTTGCAAGTTAGCTTTATAATTAGTAGCTGGAGGGTACTTTTTTTTTTTTTGTGGGGTCAGTGTGGATGGGTTGGTCAGGCCATCTGTCAATTCACTGGTTTGTTTTTATTATCCCCAGAGAGGAGAAGTGGGCATGTGTTTGGCAGGTGAAAAGTGCGGATTCTGTTTCAGAGAATTAAACAGGATCCGCATGGTCATCTCATTCCATTAAGAATCCTTTGCTTCATCAGCTGGGATTCCACCATGTTTCTATATACTCCTCTATGCGTGGGCACAGGTACCTGGCTTGTTCAAAGAAGTATGCTGGAGAGTTTTCAAATTAACCAGTACGTTGAAAATTATTTGCAGGTTCTCAGCGTTTCACCATAATTTTGATAACGTTTGTATGTGCCTCCTGAAACCCAAGAAGGCTGCGACGGACATAACTATGCTGAGGAGTAGCTGACTTGGTGTTGCCTATTTTTGTTTGTGGAGACAGACAAGAAGCCATTCTTCTAAGTATCATCCCACCACCATTTTTCCCTTGTTTTAAAATGCAGGGAAATTTTGCAAGTTAGCATTATAATTAGTAGCTGGAGGGTACGGTTTTTTTGTGTGTGGGGTCGATGTGGATGGGGGGGGGTCAGGCCCTCTGTCAGTTCGCTGGTTAGTTTTTATTATCCCCAGAGAGGAGAAGTGGGCATGTGTTTGGCAGGTGAAAAGGGCGGATTCTGTTTCAGAGAATTAACGATGATCCCCATGGTCATCCCGTTCCTTTAATAAACCTTAACTTCATCAGCTGGAAATCCACCATGGTTCTATATACTCCTCTTTACGTGGGAACAAGTAACTGGCTTGTTCCAAGAAGTATGCCGCAGAGATTTTCAATTAACCACTACGTTGAAAATTATTTGCAGGTGTTCAGCGTTTCACCATAATTGTGATAACGTTTGTTTGTGCCTCCTGAAACCCAAGAAGGCTGCGACGGACATAACTATGCTGAGGAGTAGCTGACTTGGTGTTGCCTATTTTTGTTAGTGGAGACTGACAAGAAGCCATTCTTTAAGTATCATCCCACCACCATTTTTCCATTGTTTTAAAATGCAGGGAAATTTTTCAAGTTAGTATTATAATTAGTAGCTGGAGGGTCCTTTTTTTTTTTGTGGGGTCGGTGTGGATGTGGGTGCAAGGCCCTCTAGATGTTCGCTCGTTTGTTTTTATTATCCCCAGAGAGGAGAAGTGGGCATGTTGTTGGCAGGTGAAAAGTGCGGATTCTGTTTCAAAGAATTAAACAGGATCCGCATGGTCATCGGCTTCCTTTAAGAATCCTTTGCTTCATCAGCTGGGAAACCACCATGGTTCTATATACTCCCGTATGGGTGGACACAGGTGACTGGCTTGTTCCAAGAAGTATGGCACAGAGCTTTTCAAAAAAAAGTACATTGAAAATTATTTGCAGGTGTTCAGCCTTTCTTCATAATTGCGACAACGTTTGTATGTGCCTTGAAACCCAAGATGGCTGCCACAGACATAACTATGTTGAGGCGTAGCTGACTTGGTTTTGCCGATTTTTGTTAGTGGAGACTGACAAGAAGCCATTCTTCTAAGTATCATGCCGCCATCATTTTTCCGTTGGTTAAAAATGAAGGGAAATTTTGGAAGTTAGCATTATAATTAGTAGCTAGAGGGTACGGTTTTTTTGTGTGTGGGGTCGATGTGGATGGGGGGGTCAGGCCCTCTGTCAGTTCGCTGGTTAGTTTTTATTATCCCCAGAGAGGAGAAGTGGGCATGTGTTTGGCAGGTGAAAAGGGCGGATTCTGTTTCAGAGAATTAACGATGATCCCATGGTCATCCCGTTCCTTTAATAATCCTTTACTTCATCAGCTGGAATTCCACCATAGTTCTATATACTCCTCTTTGCGTGGGAACAGGTAACTGGCTTGTTCAAAGAAGTATGCCGCAGAGCTTTTCAATTAACCACTACGTTGAAAATTATTTGCAGGTGTTCAGCGTTTCACCATAATTGTGATAACGTTTGTTTGTGCCTCCTGAAACCCAAAATGGCTGCCACGAACATAACTATGCTGAGGCGTAGCTGACTTGGTTTAGCCTATTTTTGTTAGTGGAGACTGACAAGAATCCATTCTTCTAAGTATCATCTTACCATCATTTTTCCATTGTTTAAAAATGGAGGATAATTTTGCAAGTTAGCATCATAATTAGTAGCTGGAGGCTACGGTGTTTTTTTTTTTTTTTTCCTGTGGGGTCGGTGTGGATGTGTTGGTCAGGCCCTCTGTCAGTTCGCTGGTTTGTTTTTATTATCCCCAGAGAGGAGAAGTGGGTATTAGTATGGCAGGTGAAAAATGCGGATCTGTTTCAGAGAATTATACAGGATCGGCATGCTCATCCCGTTCCTTTAAGAATCCTTTGCTTCATGAGCTGGGAATCCACCATGGTTCTATATACTTCTCTATGCGTGGGCACAGGATACTGGCTTGTTCCAAGAAGTATGCCTCAGAGCTTTTCAATTAACCAGTATGTTGAAAATCCTTTGCAGGTTTTCAGCGTTTCACCATAATTGTGATAACGTGTGTATGTGTCTCCTGAAACCCAATATGGCTGCCAAGGACATAAGTATGCTGAGGCGTAGCTGACTTCGTGTTGCCTATTTTTGTTAGTGGAGACTGACAAGAAGCCATTCTTCTAAGTATCATCGCACCATCATTTTTCCATTGTTTTAAAATGCAGGGAAATTTTGCAAGTTAGCATTATAATTAGTAGCTGGAGGGTACTTTTTTTTTTTTTGTGGGGTCAGTGTGGATGGGTTGGTCAGGCCATCTGTCAATTCACTGGTTTCTTTCTATTATCCCCAGAGAGTAGAAGTGGGCATGTGTTTTCAGGTGAAAAGTGCGGATTCTGTTTCAGAGAATTAAACAGGATCCGCATGGTCATCTCATTCCTTTAAGAATCCTTTGCTTCATCAGCTGGGATTCCACCATGTTTCTATATACTCTTCTATGCGTGGGCACAGGTATCTGGCTTGTTCCAAGAAGTATGCCGCAGAGCTTTTCAATTAACCGGTACGTTGAAAATTATTTGCAGGTGTTCAGCGTTTCACCATAATTGTGATAACGTTTGTTTGTGCCTCCTGAAACCCAAAATGGCTGCCACGAACATAACTATGCTGAGGCGTAGCTGACTTGGTTTAGCCTATTTTTGTTAGTGGAGACTGACAAGAATCCATTCTTCTAAGTATCATCTTACCATCATTTTTCCATTGTTTAAAAATGGAGGATAATTTTGCAAGTTAGCATCATAATTAGTAGCTGGAGGCTACGGTGTTTTTTTTTTTTTTTCCTGTGGGGTCGGTGTGGATGTGTTGGTCAGGCCCTCTGTCAGTTCGCTGGTTTGTTTTTATTATCCCCAGAGAGGAGAAGTGGGTATTAGTATGGCAGGTGAAAAATGCGGATCTGTTTCAGAGAATTATACAGGATCGGCATGCTCATCCCGTTCCTTTAAGAATCCTTTGCTTCATGAGCTGGGAATCCACCATGGTTCTATATACTTCTCTATGCGTGGGCACAGGATACTGGCTTGTTCCAAGAAGTATGCCTCAGAGCTTTTCAATTAACCAGTATGTTGAAAATCCTTTGCAGGTTTTCAGCGTTTCACCATAATTGTGATAACTTGTGTATGTGTCTCCTGAAACCCAATATGGCTGCCAAGGACATAAGTATGCTGAGGCGTAGCTGACTTCGTGTTGCCTATTTTTGTTAGTGGAGACTGACAAGAAGCCATTCTTCTAAGTATCATCGCACCATCATTTTTCCATTGTTTTAAAATGCAGGGAAATTTTGCAAGTTAGCATTATAATTAGTAGCTGGAGGGTACTTTTTTTTTTTTTGTGGGGTCAGTGTGGATGGGTTGGTCAGGCCATCTGTCAATTCACTGGTTTCTTTCTATTATCCCCAGAGAGTAGAAGTGGGCATGTGTTTTCAGGTGAAAAGTGCGGATTCTGTTTCAGAGAATTAAACAGGATCCGCATGGTCATCTCATTCCTTTAAGAATCCTTTGCTTCATCAGCTGGGATTCCACCATGTTTCTATATACTCTTCTATGCGTGGGCACAGGTACCTGGCTTGTTCCAAGAAGTATGCCGCAGAGCTTTTCAATTAACCGGTACGTTGAAAATTATTTGCAGGTGTTCAGCGTTTCACCATAATTGTGATAACGTTTGTTTGTGCCTCCTGAAACCCAAGATGGCTGCCACGAACATAACGATGCTGAGGCGTAGCTGACTTGGTTTTGCCTATTTTTATTAGTGGAGACTGACAAGAATCCATTCTTCTAAGTATAATCTCACCATCATTTTTCTATTGTTTAAAAATGCAGGATAATTTTGCAAGTTAGCATTATAATTAGTAGCTGGAGGCTACGGTGTTTTTTTTTTTTTTTTGTTCCTGTGGGGTCGGTGTGGATGTGTTGGTCAGGCCCTCTGTCAGTTCGCTGGTTTGTTTTTATTATCCCCAGAGAGGAGAAGTGGGTATTAGTATGGCAGGTGAAAAGTGCGGATTCTGTTTCAGAGAATTAAACAGGATCCGCATGGTAATCCCGTTCCTTTAAGAATCCTTTGCTTCATGAGCTGGGAATCCACCATGGTTCTATATACTTCTCTATGTGTGGGCACAGGAAACTGGCTTGTTCCAAGAAGTATGCCTCAGAGCTTTTCAATTAACCAGTATGTTGAAAATCCTTTGCAGGTTTTCAGCGTTTCACCATAATTGTGATAACGTGTGTATGTGCCTACTGAAACCAAATATGGCTGCTATGGACATAGCTATGCTGAGCCGTAGCTGACTTGGTGTTGCCTATTTTTTTCAGTGGAGACTGACAAGAAGCCATTCTTCTAAGTATCATCCCACCATCATTTCTCCATTGTTTAAAAATGCAGGGAAATTTTGCAAATTGGCATTAAAATTAGTTGCTGGAGGGTACTTTTTTTTTTGTGGGGTCGGTCAGGATGGGTGTTCAGGTGTTGAGCCTACGAATACTGAGTTGTAGAAATGCCCCCTGTATTTCTGGAGACAAGATTTGATTTCAGAAGTCAAATAAGGCTTTGCCTTAAGGAAAAGATAAATGTGTTAGTTCAAAAGCTGCCTCGTCTCAGGAGGGCGTCTTGCTGGTCAGTAGAAGCTGCATCTCAAGGAGACAGCTGTAAACTGGGCCTTTGGTTCTCACCTGTTTTGAAAGACAAGGCAGGCCTCCCTTAGGACCAAAGGTTGCTGGTGCTGCTGACAGGTGGACCCCCGGAGATGAGAGCTAATCAGATAGATATGCTAATGCCCAAGCCGGGCCCAGATGGAACCATGCGGTTCAAGTAATTAACACAAAGCACAGCCCATGTTGACTTCTGGGATCATCTCTGTCTCCAAGAACACAATCACCAGAGCCAAGATGTCTCTGTTTGTTGCTAAAGTAATAGCCTTATCATAAAACTTAGAAGTTTGCCCCAAGAAGATTTTATAACCCATTGTTCCCCTAGTTAGAGTTAGTTAAAGGATCTGTAGTAGACTTTTAGGAGACTTTGACCCTAAAGCAAACTGCCTGTTAGTATCAAAATCCCGTTGCCCTTGGCAACCGGAGCCTGTATGTACCCTATATAATACCTGTGTGGAGTTTCAGTCGGGGAAATATTTGATGTGGGTAAAATATTTCCATCCGGATACCCTCCTTTATCTATTTTCATAAACTTTCACTTTATAAACAAACAAAGAAAAAAAGAAAAGAAAAAAAAGGACCTCTTTGCGGGGAGCGTAGCTAACTCCCCGCAAACTGGCGTAGTCGGCAGGACACTCCGATAGGGTCTTGAAGGCAAAAGGCTTTGCTCGAGCGAAGAGTTCCCGAATTGCATCGCAAGGGACCTGGAGTGGATTGAAAGTCGCGCGCGCGTCTTACCTAGTGAGAGGTAAGTGAACATCTCCAGGGCAAAGTAAATTATTATTCTGTCCGGATTAAAATAATGAGGAAGACTATCTTTTCTGAGTATGTGGAATTGTTGAGAGCTTATTAAAGGGTACTAGAGTAATTGCCAAAAAGAAAAATCTCGAGAAATTGTTAATTTAATTTCCAAGCACTGTGATTGGTTCCCACCTCCGGGTGAGTTCAAGCTGCAGCAAAAGTAGTTGGCGCTGAAAACATTATGAAAAGCGCTCCAAAAATAAATAAATAAATAAATAAATTAAATTTCTCTATGTATTTAAAAGCTCTGCTCTTTAATTTCTCAAGCTCTACAGCTGTTTCATTCTAACTCAGAATTCTCTTTTAGCGAGACGGAGGATATCCGTCCTAAAATAAGCTTAGTAAAAGATCTGGAGCCTGTTTTTAGCAGAAAAGAGAAGGTCAATTGGGACCTTCCGTCTGCATTGGGCCAGGATAAGACAAAGCCAATAAAAGTAGGTACCGACCCTCTTCTCGGGTCTATAGAAAATATAGAAAAGAGAAAAAGAAAGAATTCTAAAGGAGAACTTTCTCTTTAAGAGCTCTCTGCGCGGCTCAAGTCAGCCGCTTTAAGCTTGGGAACCGCTACTCTCTAATGCAAATGATTCCCTGAAGCATGATCCACCGTTGAGAGAGGCTGTTAAAAAAAAAAAAAACTTTTAAAGAACAAACTAAGATCTTAGAAAAGATGATCAGGTTATTGCTCAAATTCAACAGTGCTGTATTAGAACATAAGAGAAGATAGCTTCTCCTAAACAGTCTGTGTTTTCTTGTGTAAGATGTTAAAGAAAATGTTAATGAAACTTATGTAGATTTTATCACTAGATTACAAGATGTGCAAAAAACGGTTAGTCCGCCTGACTTAAAAAATTTAATATTACATATATTGGCTTTTAATAATACTAATTCAAAATGTTAGCGGCTTTTACATCCGCCGCTCAAAAAAAAAAAAAAAAAAGGGTTTCGCCGAAAAGTTAAATCAGAGGCTTTTAAAATACAAATGTTGGCTGAGGCTAGCAGTGGGAAAGGCATTCCCAGAAAGCAAAAAACTGTCGTAAAATGTCTCGATTACGTCCGTAAAGGACATTTTGGAAAAAAAAAAAAATTATAAACAACTTTCCGGAGCTTTTATCACTGACCGGAGCTCTCTTACCTTAAAAGGGATTTCAGTACATTTGGGTATAGTTGATTCAGATTACTCAGGAAAAATTTCAGTTAATGATGAGTTCCAATTTTGATTATCTTATTCAGGCTAGAGACCGTATTGCACAACTTCTATTGTTACCTTATATACAGAAGTTCTAAGGCAAGGAGGTTTTGGGAGCACTGGAACTAAAGTGTATTGGCAAGCTTTAATTAATGACCAGAGACCTCAATTAGAGATTAAGTTAAATGGCAAATCTTTTGTTGGACTTGTAGATACTGGGGCTGATGTTACAATTATTTCTAAAAGTTTTTGGCCAAAGGCTTGGCCTTTACAAGAAGTTCCTACTGTTCTTACCGGAATAGGAACGATGACTGACATATTTCAAAGTCGACAAATTTTAAATTGTTCAGGTCCTGATGGACAGACAGCCACTTTAAAACCTTACGTGGCTAACATCACTATTAATTTGTGGGGAAGAGATTTGTTACAGCAATGGGGAGCATACATCAATATACCTAATACATCTGCTCCTGCTAAACAGATTATGTTAAATATGAATTATAACCCTTGTTTTGGTTTGGGTAAAAGGAGCCAAGGGGCTAAGACTTTCGAGGCACCAAAGGCACATACTTCTCGGCATGGTTTATGCTATCCAAATTTTGGATAGCGGCCACTGCTGCTGAAAAGCACCATTATGCTCTGGCTTTAAATTGGATATCACAAAAGCCTATATGGACAGAGCAGTGGCCACTAAACCAAGAAAAATTGGGTGCTCTTCAAATATTAGGAGAAGAACAATTACAAGCAGGACATATAGAGGAGTCCACCAGTCCGTGGAATTCTCCTATATTTGTTATTAAAAAGAAATCTGGCAAATGGCAAATGTTAACTGATTTAAAAATAATCAATATAATTATACAATTAATAATCAAGCCAAACGTATTGTTTCTCATTGTCCCACTTGTCAATTAATTAATCAGCTTAAATTTTCTGCAGGACTTAATCCTCGAGGTCTCTCGCCAAATGAATTATGGCAAATGGATGTTACTCATATTCCTAAATTTGGCAAGTTAGGTATTGTACGTGTTACTGTAGATACTTATTCCAGTCTTATTATGGCTACTCCATCCTCTGGAGAAACTGTTAGACATGTACTTTCACGTTTACACTCCTGTTTTGTATAAATGGGAGTCCCAGCCACCATTAAAACTGACAATGGCCCTGCTTACACTAGTCATTCTTTTGCAGCTTTTTATATTAAATGAGACATCAAGCACATTACTGGCATTCCTTATAATCCTCAAGGACAAGGTATTATAGAACGTACACATCAAACTTTAAAAAACATGTTATTAAAACAAAAAGGGGGAGGTAGACAGTCTCCCAAAGACAGAATAAATCAAGCCTTATTTACCTAAAATTTTTTGAATATTCATAAGGAAGGTAAATTAACAGCAATAGAAAAGCATTGGAATGGGAGTCCACAATCAGACTCTTTCCCTCACCAGCCTATCTGGTGGAAAGATAATGTAGAAAATAAATGGAAAAAAGGATGGGCAAAGGTGTGGGGGAGAGTTTTTGCTTGTGTTTTGACAGATGACAGACCAACAGTCTGGATTCCAAGCAGAAGAATCAAACCCAGAGTGGAAACTCAAGGGGAAAAAGCAGAAGACACGTCAGGCACAGACCATGACGTGGGGACAGCTGAAGAGAACATACAAAGAAGCAGACAAGATATTGAACCGGACATTTGTACCTAAAACGTCTGTAAATCTTTTTCTTGCCGTGATCTGCGTGGTGAGCATGGTGGTAAGAGTGTCTGGCAACCAGACACATCACTATTGGGCATTCTAAAATTGCACCCACAGATATACCCCTTTGTAAGAAAGTAATAATTTCTGATCCTAAAACTTGGGTACAATGGGACAATTATAGAGCTCACACGGGGCGCATTCTTGCTGGGTCCACATCTTATGGTGTTGTCCTAGACTGGAGTCCCTATGGACATCCTGCCTCCTCTCACAATTTTAAAAAGCTTCATTGGAATAAAACTGCCACCTCGATGTCTGTAAAAGACACTGACCTTAAAAGTCATATTACATGGCTCAATGATGGTATGAGCTCTCCAGCTCCTCATATTTTAGATGGCCCTATTCATGATCAATTGTGGAAAATATCAGCTGCTTTGCACCCTTTGCAGGCCTGGATTAGCACACACACTGGATACAAACAATAGCCGAGAATGGACTTTTAATTTAAATTCTACTCATTATATTCAAGTTTGTGTTAGACTGCCTTACTTATTTATGATTGGACATGCTGTTTATAAAGAACCTTCTTTCCTAGTGACCTGTGACAACTGTTCTTATTATACCTGTATTAAGAATTCTATAAAGTTCAACCCTTATAAAGAAACACTTTATATTTTCAAAGCCAGAACAGGACTGTGGTTACCTGTTAAAATGAATAGAGTCTGGCAAGAAACACCAGCAATGTTCCTTTTGGATAAACTACTTAACCACATTCTTAAACGTACAAAAAGATTTATTGGTCTCTTAATAGCAGCTATTTTGGGAATCATTGCTGTCACTGCTTCTGCGGCCACCGCAGGTGTGGCTCTACATCAGACCGTTCAGACCACTGAATTTGTTCAAAACTGGCACCATGATTCAAATCAATTATGGTCTACACAAAATCAAATTGACTCTAAATTAGCTACTCAAGTGGCTGACTTACAGCAAGCAGTCACCTTGTTGGGAGACCAGGTTATAAGTCTACAAAAGCAACTTAGACTTCGTTGTGATTGGAATATCACTCAATTTTGTGTTACACCTCATATATATAATCAAACTCGGTTTCCTTGGGAAAACATCAAAAAACATCTACTTAATCAAGGAAATCTGACTGAAGAGATTAAAAATTTACAACAAGAAATATTAAGTACCTTCAGTCACAAACTTAAATTGCTCTCTGAAGCTGACATTATTGATGACATCTCTTCTGGTTTGGAGTCAGCAGATCCACTTTATCATCTTAAGAGCTATGGGAGTTCCACTATTGTAACTTTTAGCATTATTTTAATCCTTTGCTTGTGTTTATTTATAGTCTGGAGAAAACTCCGAAGCAGACAAGAATCCAGAGACCAACTCCTCGCTGTGATGGCTGTCCAACTCCATCAACTTTCTTCAAAAAATAAAAAAGGGGGAGATGTTGAGCCTAAGAATACTGAGTTGTAGAAATGCCCCCTGTATTTCTGGAGACAAGATTTGATTTCAGAAGTCAAATAAGGCTTTGCCTTAAGGAAAAGATAAATGTGTTAGTTCAAAAGCTGCCTCGTCTCAGGAGGGCGTCTTGCTGGTCAGTAGAAGCTGCATCTCAAGGAGACAGCTGTAAACTGGGCCTTTGGTTCTCACCTGTTTTGAAAGACAAGGCAGGCCTCCCTTAGGACCAAAGGTTGCTGGTGCTGCTGACAGGTGGACCCCCGGAGATGAGAGCTAATCAGATAGATATGCTAATGCCCAAGCCGGGCCCAGATGGAACCATGCGGTTCAAGTAATTAACACAAAGCACAGCCCATGTTGACTTCTGGGATCATCTCTGTCTCCAAGAACACAATCACCAGAGCCAAGATGTCTCTGTTTGTTGCTAAAGTAATAGCCTTATCATAAAACTTAGAAGTTTGCCCCAAGAAGATTTTATAACCCATTGTTCCCCTAGTTAGAGTTAGTTAAAGGATCTGTAGTAGACTTTTAGGAGACTTTGACCCTAAAGCAAACTGCCTGTTAGTATCAAAATCCCGTTGCCCTTGGCAACCGGAGCCTGTATGTACCCTATATAATACCTGTGTGGAGTTTCAGTCGGGGAAATATTTGATGCGGGTAAAATATTTCCATCCGGATACCCTCCTTTATCTATTTTCATAAACTTTCACTTTATAAACAAACAAAAAAAAAAAAGAAAAGAAAAAAAAGGACCTCTTTGCGGGGAGCGTAGCTAACTCCCCGCAAACTGGCGTAGTCGGCAGGACACTCCGATAGGGTCTTGAAGGCAAAAGGCTTTGCTCGAGCGAAGAGTTCCCGAATTGCATCGCAAGGGACCTGGAGTGGATTGAAAGTCGCGCGCGCGTCTTACCTAGTGAGAGGTAAGTGAACATCTCCAGGGCAAAGTAAATTATTATTCTGTCCGGATTAAAATAATGAGGAAGACTATCTTTTCTGAGTATGTGGAATTGTTGAGAGCTTATTAAAGGGTACTAGAGTAATTGCCAAAAAGAAAAATCTCGAGAAATTGTTAATTTAATTTCCAAGCACTGTGATTGGTTCCCACCTCCGGGTGAGTTCAAGCTGCAGCAAAAGTAGTTGGCGCTGAAAACATTATGAAAAGCGCTCCGAAAATAAATAAATAAATAAATTAATTAAATTTCTCTATGTATTTAAAAGCTCTGCTCTTTAATTTCTCAAGCTCTACAGCTGTTTCATTCTAACTCAGAATTCTCTTTTAGCGAGACGGAGGATATCCGTCCTAAAATAAGCTTAGTAAAAGATCTGGAGCCTGTTTTTAGCAGAAAAGAGAAGGTCAATTGGGACCTTCCGTCTGCATTGGGCCAGGATAAGACAAAGCCAATAAAAGTAGGTACCGACCCTCTTCTCGGGTCTATAGAAAATATAGAAAAGAGAAAAAGAAAGAATTCTAAAGGAGAACTTTCACTTTAAGAGCTCTCTGTGCGGCTCAAGTCAGCCGCTTTAAGCTTGGGAACCGCTACTCTCTAATGCAAATGATTCCCTGAAGCATGATCCACCGTTGAGAGAGGCTGTTAAAAAAAAAAAAAACTTTTAAAGAACAAACTAAGATCTTAGAAAAGATGATCAGGTTATTGCTCAAATTCAACAGTGCTGTATTAGAACATAAGAGAAGATAGCTTCTCCTAAACAGTCTGTGTTTTCTTGTGTAAGATGTTAAAGAAAATGTTAATGAAACTTATGTAGATTTTATCACTAGATTACAAGATGTGCAAAAAACGGTTAGTCCGTCTGACTTAAAAAATTTAATATTACATATATTGGCTTTTAATAATACTAATTCAAAATGTTAGCGGCTTTTACATCCGCCGCTCAAAAAAAAAAAAAAAGGGTTTCGCCGAAAAGTTAAATCAGAGGCTTTTAAAATACAAATGTTGGCTGAGGCTAGCAGTGGGAAAGGCATTCCCAGAAAGCAAAAAACTGTCGTAAAATGTCTCGATTACGTCCGTAAAGGACATTTTGGAAAAAAAAAAAAAATTATAAACAACTTTCCGGAGCTTTTATCACTGACCGGAGCTCTCTTACCTTAAAAGGGATTTCAGTACATTTGGGTATAGTTGATTCAGATTACTCAGGAAAAATTTCAGTTAATGATGAGTTCCAATTTTGATTATCTTATTCAGGCTAGAGACCGTATTGCACAACTTCTATTGTTACCTTATATACAGAAGTTCTAAGGCAAGGAGGTTTTGGGAGCACTGGAACTAAAGTGTATTGGCAAGCTTTAATTAATGACCAGAGACCTCAATTAGAGATTAAGTTAAATGGCAAATCTTTTGTTGGACTTCTAGATACTGGGACTGATGTTACAATTATTTCTAAAAGTTTTTGGCCAAAGGCTTGGCCTTTACAAGAAGTTCCTACTGTTCTTACCGGAATAGGAACGATGACTGACATATTTCAAAGTCGACAAATTTTAAATTGTTCAGGTCCTGATGGACAGACAGCCACTTTAAAACCTTACGTGGCTAACATCACTATTAATTTGTGGGGAAGAGATTTGTTACAGCAATGGGGAGCATACATCAATATACCTAATACATCTGCTCCTGCTAAACAGATTATGTTAAAAATGAATTATAACCCTTGTTTTGGTTTGGGTAAAAGGAGCCAAGGGGCTAAGACTTTCGAGGCACCAAAGGCACATACTTCTCGGCATGGTTTATGCTATCCAAATTTTGGATAGCGGCCACTGCTGCTGAAAAGCACCATTATGCTCTGGCTTTAAATTGGATATCACAAAAGCCTATATGGACAGAGCAGTGGCCACTAAACCAAGAAAAATTGGGTGCTCTTCAAATATTAGGAGAAGAACAATTACAAGCAGGACATATAGAGGAGTCCACCAGTCCGTGGAATTCTCCTATATTTGTTATTAAAAAGAAATCTGGCAAATGGCAAATGTTAACTGATTTAAAAATAATCAATATAATTATACAATTAATAATCAAGCCAAACGTATTGTTTCTCATTGTCCCACTTGTCAATTAATTAATCAGCTTAAATTTTCTGCAGGACTTAATCCTCGAGGTCTCTCGCCAAATGAATTATGGCAAATGGATGTTACTCATATTCCTAAATTTGGCAAGTTAGGTATTGTACGTGTTACTGTAGATACTTATTCCAGTCTTATTATGGCTACTCCATCCTCTGGAGAAACTGTTAGACATGTACTTTCACGTTTACACTCCTGTTTTGTATAAATGGGAGTCCCAGCCACCATTAAAACTGACAATGGCCCTGCTTACACTAGTCATTCTTTTGCAGCTTTTTATATTAAATGAGACATCAAGCACATTACTGGCATTCCTTATAATCCTCAAGGACAAGGTATTATAGAACGTACACATCAAACTTTAAAAAACATGTTATTAAAACAAAAAGGGGGAGGTAGACAGTCTCCCAAAGACAGAATAAATCAAGCCTTATTTACCTAAAATTTTTTGAATATTCATAAGGAAGGTAAATTAACAGCAATAGAAAAGCATTGGAATGGGAGTCCACAATCAGACTCTTTCCCTCACCAGCCTATCTGGTGGAAAGATAATGTAGAAAATAAATGGAAAAAAGGATGGGCAAAGGTGTGGGGGAGAGTTTTTGCTTGTGTTTTGACAGATGACAGACCAACAGTCTGGATTCCAAGCAGAAGAATCAAACCCAGAGTGGAAACTCAAGGGGAAAAAGCAGAAGACACGTCAGGCACAGACCATGACGTGGGGACAGCTGAAGAGAACATACAAAGAAGCAGACAAGATATTGAACCGGACATTTGTACCTAAAACGTCTGTAAATCTTTTTCTTGCCGTGATCTGCGTGGTGAGCATGGTGGTAAGAGTGTCTGGCAACCAGACACATCACTATTGGGCATTCTAAAATTGCACCCACAGATATACCCCTTTGTAAGAAAGTAATAATTTCTGATCCTAAAACTTGGGTACAATGGGACAATTATAGAGCTCACACGGGGCGCATTCTTGCTGGGTCCACATCTTATGGTGTTGTCCTAGACTGGAGTCCCTATGGACATCCTGCCTCCTCTCACAATTTTAAAAAGCTTCATTGGAATAAAACTGCCACCTCGATGTCTGTAAAAGACACTGACCTTAAAAGTCATATTACATGGCTCAATGATGGTATGAGCTCTCCAGCTCCTCATATTTTAGATGGCCCTA
The DNA here is from genome assembly GCF_041146395.1 of Eulemur rufifrons. NCBI lineage: Eukaryota > Metazoa > Chordata > Mammalia > Primates > Lemuridae > Eulemur > Eulemur rufifrons. The sequence continues at coordinate 3,448,908 of NW_027182818.1, read as the reverse complement.
TTCATGATCAATTGTGGAAAATATCAGCTGCTTTGCACCCTTTGCAGGCCTGGATTAGCACACACACTGGATACAAACAATAGCCGAGAATGGACTTTTAATTTAAATTCTACTCATTATATTCAAGTTTGTGTTAGACTGCCTTACTTATTTATGATTGGACATGCTGTTTATAAAGAACCTTCTTTCCTAGTGACCTGTGACAACTGTTCTTATTATACCTGTATTAAGAATTCTATAAAGTTCAACCCTTATAAAGAAACACTTTATATTTTCAAAGCCAGAACAGGACTGTGGTTACCTGTTAAAATGAATAGAGTCTGGCAAGAAACACCAGCAATGTTCCTTTTGGATAAACTACTTAACCACATTCTTAAACGTACAAAAAGATTTATTGGTCTCTTAATAGCAGCTATTTTGGGAATCATTGCTGTCACTGCTTCTGCGGCCACCGCAGGTGTGGCTCTACATCAGACCGTTCAGACCACTGAATTTGTTCAAAACTGGCACCATGATTCAAATCAATTATGGTCTACACAAAATCAAATTGACTCTAAATTAGCTACTCAAGTGGCTGACTTACAGCAAGCAGTCACCTTGTTGGGAGACCAGGTTATAAGTCTACAAAAGCAACTTAGACTTCGTTGTGATTGGAATATCACTCAATTTTGTGTTACACCTCATATATATAATCAAACTCGGTTTCCTTGGGAAAACATCAAAAAACATCTACTTAATCAAGGAAATCTGACTGAAGAGATTAAAAATTTACAACAAGAAATATTAAGTACCTTCAGTCACAAACTTAAATTGCTCTCTGAAGCTGACATTATTGATGACATCTCTTCTGGTTTGGAGTCAGCAGATCCACTTTATCATCTTAAGAGCTATGGGAGTTCCACTATTGTAACTTTTAGCATTATTTTAATCCTTTGCTTGTGTTTATTTATAGTCTGGAGAAAACTCCGAAGCAGACAAGAATCCAGAGACCAACTCCTCGCTGTGATGGCTGTCCAACTCCATCAACTTTCTTCAAAAAATAAAAAAGAGGGAGATGTTGAGCCTAAGAATACTGAGTTGTAGAAATGCCCCCTGTATTTCTGGAGACAAGATTTGATTTCAGAAGTCAAATAAGGCTTTGCCTTAAGGAAAAGATAAATGTGTTAGTTCAAAAGCTGCCTCGTCTCAGGAGGGCGTCTTGCTGGTCAGTAGAAGCTGCATCTCAAGGAGACAGCTGTAAACTGGGCCTTTGGTTCTCACCTGTTTTGAAAGACAAGGCAGGCCTCCCTTAGGACCAAAGGTTGCTGGTGCTGCTGACAGGTGGACCCCCGGAGATGAGAGCTAATCAGATAGATATGCTAATGCCCAAGCCGGGCCCAGATGGAACCATGCGGTTCAAGTAATTAACACAAAGCACAGCCCATGTTGACTTCTGGGATCATCTCTGTCTCCAAGAACACAATCACCAGAGCCAAGATGTCTCTGTTTGTTGCTAAAGTAATAGCCTTATCATAAAACTTAGAAGTTTGCCCCAAGAAGATTTTATAACCCATTGTTCCCCTAGTTAGAGTTAGTTAAAGGATCTGTAGTAGACTTTTAGGAGACTTTGACCCTAAAGCAAACTGCCTGTTAGTATCAAAATCCCGTTGCCCTTGGCAACCGGAGCCTGTATGTACCCTATATAATACCTGTGTGGAGTTTCAGTCGGGGAAATATTTGATGCGGGTAAAATATTTCCATCCGGATACCCTTCTTTATCTATTTTCATAAACTTTCACTTTATAAACTATATCTTTGGCTCTGTGTATTATTATTGCCATTACTTTATATTTTTATTTCTGTTTCCTACTATATTTTTCATCCTTTGCGATGACCCCTGCCTGAGAGACCTGATCGGAAGAAAAAACCTCTTTGCAGGGAGCGTAGCTAACTCCCTGCAAACTGGCATAGTCAACTTAGAGATCTGATCAGAACAAAGAGAAAAGGACCTCTTTGCGGGGAGTGTAGCTAACTCCCCGCATTCAGGACCTCTGTCAGATCGCTGGATTGTTTTTATTATCCCCAGAGAAGAGTAGTGGGCATGTGTTTGGCAGGTGAAAAGTGCGGATTCTGTTTCAGAGAATTAAACAGGATCCGCATGGTCATCTCATTCCTTTAAGAATCCTTTGCTTCATCAGCTGGGATTCCACCATGTTTCTATATACTCCTCTATGCGTGGGCACAGGTACCTGGCTTGTTCCAAGAAGTATGCTGGAGAGTTTTCAAATTAACCAGTACGTTGAAAATTATTTGCAGGTTTTCAGCGTTTCACCATAATTTTGATAACGTTTGTTTGTGCCTCCTGAAACCCAAGAAGGCTGCGACGGACATAACTATGCTGAGGAGTAGCTGACTTGGTGTTGCCTATTTTTGTTAGTGGAGACTGACAAGAAGCCATTCTTCTAAGTATCATCCCACCACCATTTTTGCATTGATTTAAAATGCAGGGAAATTTTGCAAGTTAGCATTATAATTAGTAGCTGGAGGGTACGGTTTTTTTGTGTGTGTGGTCGATGTGGATGGGGTGGTCAGGCCCTCTGTCAGTTCGCTGGTTAGTTTTTATTATCCCCAGAGAGGAGAAGTGGGCATGTGTTTGGCAGGTGAAAAGGGCGGATTCTGTTTCAGAGAATTAACGATGATCCCCATGCTCATCCCGTTCCTTTAATAATCCTTTACTTCATCAGATGGAAATCCACCATGGTTCTATATACTGCTCTTTGCGTGGGAACAGGTAACTGGCTTGTTCCAAGAAGTATGCCGCAGAGCTTTTCAATTAACCACTACGTTGAAAATTATTTGCAGGTGTTCAGCGTTTCACCATAATTGTGATAACGTTTGATTGTTCCTCCTGAAAGCCAAGATGGCTGCCACGAACATAACTATGCTGAGGCGTAGCTGACTTGGTGTTGCCTATTTTTGTTAGTGGAGACTGACAAGTATCCATTCTTCTAAGTATCATCCGACCATCATTTTTCCATTGTTTAAAAATGCAGGAAAATTTTGCAAGTTAGCATTATAATTAGTAGCTGGAGGCTACGGTGTTTTTTTTTTTTTTTTTCCTGTGGGGTCGGTGTGGATGTGTTGGTCAAGCCCTCTGTCAGTTCGCTGGTTTGTTTTTATTATCCCCAGAGAGGAGAAGTGGGTATTAGTATGGCAGGTGAAAACTGCGGATCTGTTTCAGAGAATTAAACACGATCCGCATGGTAATCCCGTTCCTTTAAGAATCCTTTCCTTCATGAGCTGGGAATCCACCATGCTTCTATATACTTCTCTATACGTGGGCACAGGAAACTGGCTTGTTCAAAGAAGTATGCCTCAGAGCTTTTCAATTAACCAGTATGTTGAAAACCCTTTGCAGGTTTTCAGCGTTTCACCATAATTGTGATAACGTCTGTATGTGTCTCCTGAAACCCAATATGACTGCCAAGGACATAAGTATGCTGAGGCGTAGCTGACTTCGTGTTGCCTATTTTTGTTAGTGGAGACTGACAAGAAGCCATTCTTCTAAGTACCATCCCACCATCATTTTTCCATTGTTTAAAAATGCAGGGAAATTTTGCAAGTTAGCATTATAATTAGTAGCTGGAGGGTACTGTTTTTTTTTTTTTTGTGTGTGTGGTCAGTGTGGATGGGTTGGTCAGGCCATCTGTCAATTCATTGGTTTGTTTTTATTATCCCCAGAGAGGAGAAGTGGGCATATAATTGGCAGGTGAAAAGTGCGGATTCTGTTTCAGAGAATTAAACAGGATCCGCATGGTCATCTCATTCCTTTAAGATTCCTTCGCTTCATCAGCTGGGATTCCACCATGTTTCTATATACTCCTCTATGCGTGGGCAGAGGTACCTGGCTTGTTCCAAGAAGTATGCTGGAGAGTTTTCAAATTAACCAGTACGTTGAAAATTATTTGCAGGTTTTCAGCGTTTCACCATAATTTTGATAACGTTTGTATGTGCCTCCTGAAACCCAAGAAGGCTGCGACGGACATAACTATGCTGAGGAGTAGCTGACTTGGTGTTGCCTATTTTTGTTAGTGGATACAGACAAGAAGCCATTCTTATAAGTATCATCTCACCACCATTTTTCCATTGTTTTAAAATGCAGGGAAATTTTGCAAGTTAGCATTATAATTAGTAGCTGGAGGCTACGGTGTTTTTTTTTTTTTCCTGTGGGGTCGGTGTGGATGTGTTGGTCAGGCCCTCTGTCAGTTCGCTGGTTAGTTTTTATTATCCCAAGAGAGGAGAAGTGGGCATGTGTTTGGCAGGAGAAAAGGGCGGATTCTGTTTCAGAGAATTAACGATGATCCCCATGGTCATCCCATTCCTTTAATAATCCTTTACTTCATCAGCTGGAAATCCACCATGGTTCTATATACTCCTCTTTGCTTGGGAACAGGTAACTGGCTTGTTCCAAGAAGTATGCCGTAGAGCTTTTCAATTAACCACTACGTTGAAAATTATTTGCAGGTGTTCAGCGTTTCACCATAATTGTGATAACGTTTGTTTGTGCCTCCTGAAACCCAAGATGGCTGCCACGAACATAACTATGCTGAGGCGTAGCTGACTTGGTTTTGCCTATTTTTGTTAGTGGAGACTGACAAGAAACCATTCTTCTAAGTATCATCTCACCATCATTTTTCCATTGTTTAAAAATGCAGGATAATTTTGCAAGTTAGCATTATAATTAGTAGCTGGAGGCTACGTTGTTTTTTTTGTTTTTTTTCCTGTGGGGTCGGTGTGGATGTGTTGGTCAGGCCCTCTGTCAGTTTGCTGGTTTGTTTTTATTATCCCCAGAGAGGAGACGTGGGTATTAGTATGGCAGGTGAAAAGTGCGGATCTGTTTCAGAGATTTAAACCGGATCCGCACGGTAATCCCGTTCCTTTAAGAATCCTTTGCTTCATGAGCTGGGAATCCACCATGGTTCTATATACTTCTCTATTCATGGGCACAGGAAACTGGCTTGTTCCAAGAAGTATGCCTCAGAGCTTTTCAATTAACCAGTATGTTGAAAATCCTTTGCAGGTTTTCAGCGTTTCACCATAATTGTGATAACGTGTGCATGTGTCTCCTGAAACCCAATATGGCTGCCAAGGACATAAGTATGCTGCGGCGTAGCTGACTTCGTGTTGCCTATTTTTGTTAGTGGAGACTGACATGAAGCCATTCTTCTAAGTATCATCCCACCATCATTTTTCCATTGTTTAAAAATGCAGGGAAATTTTGCAAGTTAGCATTATAATTAGTAGCTGGAGGGTACATTTTTTTTTGTGGGGTCAGTGTGGATGGCTTGGTCAGGCCATCTGTCAATTCACTGGTTTCTTTTTATTATCCCCAGAGAGGAGAAGTGGGCATGTGTTTGGCAGGTGAAAAGTGCAGATTGTGTTTCAGAGAATTAAACAGGAACCGCATGGTCATCTCATTCCTTTAAGAATCCTTTGCTTCATCAGCTGGGATTCCACCATGTTTCTATATACTCCTCTATGCGTGGGCACAGGTACCTGGCTTGTTCCAAGAAGTATGCCGCAGAGCTTTTCAATTAACCACTACGTTGAAAATTATTTGCAGGTTTTCAGCGTTTCACCATAATTTTGATAACGTTTGTATGTGCCTCCTGAAACCCAAGAAGGCTACGACGGACATAACTATGCTGAGGAGTAGCTGACTTGGTGTTGCCTATTTTTGTTAGTGGAGACTGACAAGAAGCCATTCTTCTAAGTATCATCCCACCACCATGTTTCCATTGTTTTAAAAGGCAGGGAAATTTTGCAAGTTAGCATTATAATTAGTAGCTGGAGGCTACGGTGTTTTTTTTTTCTTTTTCCTGTGGGGTCGGTGTGGATGTGTTGGTCAGTCCCTCTGTCAGTTCGCTGGTTTGTTTTTATTATCCCCAGAGAGGAGAAGTGGGTATTAGTATGGCAGGTGAAAACTGCGGATCTGTTTTAGAGAAATAAACAGGATCCGCATGGTAATCCCGTTCCTTTACGAATCCTTTGCTTCATGAGCTGGGAATCCACCATGGTTCTATATACTTCTCTATGCGTGGGCACAGGAAACTGGCTTGCTCGGAGAAGTATGCCTCACACCTTTTCAATTAACCAGTATGTTGAAAATCCTTTGCAGGTTTTCAGCGTTTCACCATAATTGAGATAACGTGTGTATGTGCCTACTGAAACCAAATATGGCTGCTACGGAAATAACTATGCTGAGGCGTAGCTGACTTGGTGTTGCCTATTTTTGTGAGTGGAGACTGACAAGAAGCCATTCTTCTAAGTATCATCCCACCACCATTTCTCCATTGTTTAAAAATGCAGGGAAATTTTGCAAGTTAGCATTATAATTAGTAGCTGGAGGGTACTTTTTTTTTTTGCGGGGTCGGTCAGGATGGGTGTTCAGGCCCTCTGTCAGATCGCTGGTTTGTTTTTATTATCCCCAGAGAAGAGTAGTGGGCATGTGTTTGGCAGGTGAAAAGTGCGGATTGTGTTTCAGAGAATTGAACAGGTTCCGCATGGTCATCTCATTCCTTTAAGAATCCTTTGCTTCATCAGCTGGGATTCCACCATGTTTCTATATACTCCTCTATGCCTGGGCACAGGTACCTGGCTTGTTCCAAGAAGTATGCTGGAGAGTTTTCAAATTAACCAGCACGTTGAAAATTATTTGCAGGTTTTCAGCGTCTCACCATAATTTTGATAACGTTTGTATGTGCCTCCTGAAACCCAAGAAGGCTGCGACGGACATAACTATGCTGAGGAGTAGCTGACTTGGTGTTGCCTATTTTTGTTAGTGGAGACTGACAAGAAGCCATTCTTCTAAGAATCATCCCACCAAAATTTTTCCATTGTTTTAAAATGCAGGGAAATTTTGCAAGTTAGCATTATAATTAGTAGCTGGAGGGTACGGTTTTTTTTTTTTGTGTGTGGTCGATGTGGATGGGGGGGTCAGGCCCCCTGTCAGTTCGTTGGTTAGTTTTTATTATCCCCAGAGAGGAGAAGTGGGCATGTGTTTGGCAGGTGAAAAGGGCGGATTCTGTTTCAGAGAATTAACGATGATCCCCATGGTCATCCCGTTCCTTTAATAATACTTTACTTCCTCAGCTGGAAATCCACCGTGGTTCTATATACTCCTCTTTGCGTGGGAATAGGTAAATGGCTTGTTCCAAGAAGTATGCCGCAGAGCTTTTCAATTAACCACTACGTTGAAAATTATTTGCAGGTGTTCAGCGTTTGACCATAATTGTGATAACGTTTGTTTGTGCCTCCTGAAACCCAAGAAGGCTGCGACGGACATAACTATGCTGAGGAGTAGCTGACTTGGTGTTGCCTATTTTTGTTAGTGGAGACTGACAAGAAGCCATTCTTCTAAGTATCATACCACCACCATTTTTCCATTGTTTTAAAATGCAGGGAAATTTTGCAAGTTAGCATTATAATTAGTAGCTGGAGGCTACGGTGTTTTGTTTTTTTTTTTCTGTGGGGTCGGTGTGGATGTGTTGGTCAGGCCCTCTGTCAGTTCGCTGGTTAGTTTTTACTATCCCCAGAGAGGAGAAGTGGGCATGTGTTTGGCAGGTGAAAAGGGCAGATTCTGTTTAACAGAATTAACGATGATTCCCATGGTCATCCCGTTCCTTTAATAATCCTTTACTTCATCAGCTGGAAATCCCCCATGGTTCTATATACTCCTCTTTGCGTGGGAACAGGTAACTGGCTTGTTCCAAGAAGTATGCCGTAGAGCTTTTCAATTAACCACTACGTTGAAAATTATTTGCAGGTGTTCAGCGTTTCACCATAATTGTGATAACGTTTCTTTGTGCCTCCTGAAACCCAACATGGCTGCCACGAACATAACTATGCTGAGTTGTAGCTGACTTGGTGTTGCCTATTTTTGTTAGTGGAGACTCACAAGAATCCATTCTTCTAAGTGTCATCTCACCGTCATTTTTCCATTGTTTAAAAATGCTGGAAAATTTTGCAAGTTAGCATTATACTTAGTAGCTGGAGGCTACGGTGTTTTTTTTTTTTTTTTTTTTTTCCTGTGGGGTCTGTGTGGATGTGTTGGTCAGGCCCTCTGTCAGTTCGCTGGTTTGTTTTTATTATCCCCAGAGAGGAGAAGTGGGTATTAGTATGGCAGGTGAAAACTGCGGATCTGTTTCAGAGAATTAAACAGGATCCGCATGGTAATCCCGTTCCCTTAAGAATCCTTTGCTTCATGAGCTGGGAATCCACCATGTTTCTATATACTTCTCTATGCGTGGGCACAGGAAACTGGCTTGTTCCAAGAAGTATGCCTCAGAGCATTTCAATTAACCAGTATGTTGAAAATCCTTTGCAGGTTTTCAGCGTTTCACCACAATTGTGATAACGTGTGTATGTGCCTCCTGAAACCCAAGAAGGCTGCGACGGACATAACTATGCTGAGGAGTAGCTGACTTGGTGTTGCCTATTTTTGTTAGTAGAGACAGACAAGAAGCCATTCTTCAAGTATCATCCCACCACCATTTTTCCATTGTTTAAAAATGCAGGGAAATTTTGCAAGTTAGCATTATAATTAGTAGCTGCAGGGTACTTTTTTTTTTTTTTTTTTGTGCGGTCAGTGTGGATGGGTTGGTCAGGCCATCTGTCAATTCACTGGTTTGTTTTTATTATCCCCAGAGAGGAGAATTGGGCATGTGTTTGGCAGGTGAAAAGTGCGGATTCTGTTTCAGAGAATTAAACAGGTTCCGCATGGTCATCTCATTCCTTTAAGAATCCTTTGCTTCATCAGCTGGGATTCCACCATGTTTCTATATACTCCTCTATGCGTGGGCACAAGTACCTGGCTTGTTCCAAGAAGTATGCCGCAGAGCTTTTCAATTAACCAATACGTTGAAAATTATTTGCAGGTTTTCAGCGTTTCACCATAATTTTGATAACGTTTGTATGTGCCTCCTGAAACCCAAGAAGGCTACGACGGACCTAACTATGCTGAGGAGTAGCTGACTTGGTGTTGCCTATTTTTGTTAGTGGAGACTGACAAGAAGCCATTCTTCTAAGTATCATACCACCACCATTTTTCCATTGTTTTAAAATGCAGGGAAATTTTGCAAGTTAGCATTATAATTAGTAGCTGGAGGGTACGGTTTTTTTTTTGTGTGTGGTAGATGTGGATGGAGGGGTCTGGCCCTCTGTCATTTCGCTGGTTAGTTTTTATTATCCCCAGAGAGGAGAAGTGGGCATGTGTTTGGCAGGAGAAAAGGGCGGATTCTGTTTCAGAGAATTAACGATGATCCCCATGGTCATCCCGTTCCTTTAATAATCCTTTAATTCATCAGCTGGAAATCCACCATGGTTCTATATACTCCTCTTTGCGTGGGAACAGGTAACTGGCTTGTTCCAAGAAGTATGCCGCAGAGCTTTTCAATTAACCACTACGTTGAAAATTATTTGCAGGTGTTCAGCGTTTCACCATAATTGTGATAACGTTTGTTTGTGCCTCCTGAAACCCAAGATGGCTGCCACGAACATAACGATGCTGAGGCGTAGCCTACTTGGTTGTGCCTATTTTTGTTAGTGGAGACTGACAAGAATCCATTCTTCTAAGTATAATCTCACCATCATTTTTCCATTGTTTAAAAATGCAGGAAAATTTTGCAAGTTAGCATTATAATTAGTAGCTGGAGGCTACGGTGTTTTTTTTTTTTTTTTCCTGTGGGGTCGGTGTGGATGTGTTGGTCAGGCCCTCTGTCAGTTCGCTGGTTTGTTTTTATTATCCCCAGAGAGGAAAAGTGGGTATTAGTATGGCAGGTGAAAAGTGCGGATTCTGTTTCAGAGAATTAAACAGGATCCGCATGGTAATCTCGTTCCTTTAAGAATCCTTTGCTTCATGAGCTGGGAATCCACCATGGTTCTATATACTTCTCTATGCGTGGGCACAGGAAACTGGCTTGTTAGAAGAAGTATGCCTCAGAGCTTTTCAATTAACCAGTATGTTGAAAATCCTTTGCAGGTTTTCAGCGTTTCACCATAATTGTGATAACGTGTGTATGTGCCTACTGAAACCAAATATGGCTGCTATGGACATAACTATGCTGAGCCGTAGCTGACTTGGTGTTGCCTATTTTTGTCAGTGGAGACTGACAAGAAGCCATTCTTCTAAGTATCATCCCACCATCATTTCTCCATTGTTTAAAAATGCAGGGAAATTTTGCAAATTGGCATTATAATTAGTAGCTGAAGGGTACTTTTTTTTTGTGGGGTCGGTCAGGATGGGTGTTCAGGTGTTGAGCCTACGAATACTGAGTTGTAGAAATGCCCCCTGTGTTTCTGGAGACAAGATTTGATTTCAGAATTCAAATAAGGCTTTGCCTTAAGGAAAAGATAAATGTGTTAGTTCAAAAGCTGCCTCGTCTCAGGAGGGCGTCTTGCTGGTCAGTAGAAGCTGCATCTCAAGGAGACAGCTGTAAACTGGGCCTTTGGTTCTCACCTGTTTTGAAAGACAAGGCAGGCCTCCCTTAGGACCAAAGGTTGCTGGTGCTGCTGACAGGTGGACCCCCGGAGATGAGAGCTAATCAGATAGATATGCTAATGCCCAAGCCGGGCCCAGATGGAACCATGCGGTTCAAGTAATTAACACAAAGCACAGCCCATGTTGACTTCTGGGATCATCTCTGTCTCCAAGAACACAATCACCAGAGCCAAGATGTCTCTGTTTGTTGCTAAAGTAATAGCCTTATCATAAAACTTAGAAGTTTGCCCCAAGAAGATTTTATAACCCATTGTTCCCCTAGTTAGAGTTAGTTAAAGGATCTGTAGTAGACTTTTAGGAGACTTTGACCCTAAAGCAAACTGCCTGTTAGTATCAAAATCCCGTTGCCCTTGGCAACCGGAGCCTGTATGTACCCTATATAATACCTGTGTGGAGTTTCAGTCGGGGAAATATTTGATGCGGGTAAAATATTTCCATCCGGATACCCTCCTTTATCTATTTTCATAAACTTTCACTTTATAAACAAACAAAAAAAAAAAAGAAAAGAAAAAAAAGGACCTCTTTGCGGGGAGCGTAGCTAACTCCCCGCAAACTGGCGTAGTCGGCAGGACACTCCGATAGGGTCTTGAAGGCAAAAGGCTTTGCTCGAGCGAAGAGTTCCCGAATTGCATCGCAAGGGACCTGGAGTGGATTGAAAGTCGCGCGCGCGTCTTACCTAGTGAGAGGTAAGTGAACATCTCCAGGGCAAAGTAAATTATTATTCTGTCCGGATTAAAATAATGAGGAAGACTATCTTTTCTGAGTATGTGGAATTGTTGAGAGCTTATTAAAGGGTACTAGAGTAATTGCCAAAAAGAAAAATCTCGAGAAATTGTTAATTTAATTTCCAAGCACTGTGATTGGTTCCCACCTCCGGGTGAGTTCAAGCTGCAGCAAAAGTAGTTGGCGCTGAAAACATTATGAAAAGCGCTCCGAAAATAAATAAATAAATAAATAAATTAAATTTCTCTATGTATTTAAAAGCTCTGCTCTTTAATTTCTCAAGCTCTACAGCTGTTTCATTCTAACTCAGAATTCTCTTTTAGCGAGACGGAGGATATCCGTCCTAAAATAAGCTTAGTAAAAGATCTGGAGCCTGTTTTTAGCAGAAAAGAGAAGGTCAATTGGGACCTTCCGTCTGCATTGGGCCAGGATAAGACAAAGCCAATAAAAGTAGGTACCGACCCTCTTCTCGGGTCTATAGAAAATATAGAAAAGAGAAAAAGAAAGAATTCTAAAGGAGAACTTTCTCTTTAAGAGCTCTCTGTGCGGCTCAAGTCAGCCGCTTTAAGCTTGGGAACCGCTACTCTCTAATGCAAATGATTCCCTGAAGCATGATCCACCGTTGAGAGAGGCTGTTAAAAAAAAAAAAAACTTTTAAAGAACAAACTAAGATCTTAGAAAAGATGATCAGGTTATTGCTCAAATTCAACAGTGCTGTATTAGAACATAAGAGAAGATAGCTTCTCCTAAACAGTCTGTGTTTTCTTGTGTAAGATGTTAAAGAAAATGTTAATGAAACTTATGTAGATTTTATCACTAGATTACAAGATGTGCAAAAAACGGTTAGTCCGCCTGACTTAAAAAATTTAATATTACATATATTGGCTTTTAATAATACTAATTCAAAATGTTAGCGGCTTTTACATCCGCCGCTCAAAAAAAAAAAAAAAAGGGTTTCGCCGAAAAGTTAAATCAGAGGCTTTTAAAATACAAATGTTGGCTGAGGCTAGCAGTGGGAAAGGCATTCCCAGAAAGCAAAAAACTGTCGTAAAATGTCTCGATTACGTCCGTAAAGGACATTTTGGAAAAAAAAAAAATTATAAACAACTTTCCGGAGCTTTTATCACTGACCGGAGCTCTCTTACCTTAAAAGGGATTTCAGTACATTTGGGTATAGTTGATTCAGATTACTCAGGAAAAATTTCAGTTAATGATGAGTTCCAATTTTGATTATCTTATTCAGGCTAGAGACCGTATTGCACAACTTCTATTGTTACCTTATATACAGAAGTTCTAAGGCAAGGAGGTTTTGGGAGCACTGGAACTAAAGTGTATTGGCAAGCTTTAATTAATGACCAGAGACCTCAATTAGAGATTAAGTTAAATGGCAAATCTTTTGTTGGACTTGTAGATACTGGGGCTGATGTTACAATTATTTCTAAAAGTTTTTGGCCAAAGGCTTGGCCTTTACAAGAAGTTCCTACTGTTCTTACCGGAATAGGAACGATGACTGACATATTTCAAAGTCGACAAATTTTAAATTGTTCAGGTCCTGATGGACAGACAGCCACTTTAAAACCTTACGTGGCTAACATCACTATTAATTTGTGGGGAAGAGATTTGTTACAGCAATGGGGAGCATACATCAATATACCTAATACATCTGCTCCTGCTAAACAGATTATGTTAAATATGAATTATAACCCTTGTTTTGGTTTGGGTAAAAGGAGCCAAGGGGCTAAGACTTTCGAGGCACCAAAGGCACATACTTCTCGGCATGGTTTATGCTATCCAAATTTTGGATAGCGGCCACTGCTGCTGAAAAGCACCATTATGCTCTGGCTTTAAATTGGATATCACAAAAGCCTATATGGACAGAGCAGTGGCCACTAAACCAAGAAAAATTGGGTGCTCTTCAAATATTAGGAGAAGAACAATTACAAGCAGGACATATAGAGGAGTCCACCAGTCCGTGGAATTCTCCTATATTTGTTATTAAAAAGAAATCTGGCAAATGGCAAATGTTAACTGATTTAAAAATAATCAATATAATTATACAATTAATAATCAAGCCAAACGTATTGTTTCTCATTGTCCCACTTGTCAATTAATTAATCAGCTTAAATTTTCTGCAGGACTTAATCCTCGAGGTCTCTCGCCAAATGAATTATGGCAAATGGATGTTACTCATATTCCTAAATTTGGCAAGTTAGGTATTGTACGTGTTACTGTAGATACTTATTCCAGTCTTATTATGGCTACTCCATCCTCTGGAGAAACTGTTAGACATGTACTTTCACGTTTACACTCCTGTTTTGTATAAATGGGAGTCCCAGCCACCATTAAAACTGACAATGGCCCTGCTTACACTAGTCATTCTTTTGCAGCTTTTTATATTAAATGAGACATCAAGCACATTACTGGCATTCCTTATAATCCTCAAGGACAAGGTATTATAGAACGTACACATCAAACTTTAAAAAACATGTTATTAAAACAAAAAGGGGGAGGTAGACAGTCTCCCAAAGACAGAATAAATCAAGCCTTATTTACCTAAAATTTTTTGAATATTCATAAGGAAGGTAAATTAACAGCAATAGAAAAGCATTGGAATGGGAGTCCACAATCAGACTCTTTCCCTCACCAGCCTATCTGGTGGAAAGATAATGTAGAAAATAAATGGAAAAAAGGATGGGCAAAGGTGTGGGGGAGAGTTTTTGCTTGTGTTTTGACAGATGACAGACCAACAGTCTGGATTCCAAGCAGAAGAATCAAACCCAGAGTGGAAACTCAAGGGGAAAAAGCAGAAGACACGTCAGGCACAGACCATGACGTGGGGACAGCTGAAGAGAACATACAAAGAAGCAGACAAGATATTGAACCGGACATTTGTACCTAAAACGTCTGTAAATCTTTTTCTTGCCGTGATCTGCGTGGTGAGCATGGTGGTAAGAGTGTCTGGCAACCAGACACATCACTATTGGGCATTCTAAAATTGCACCCACAGATATACCCCTTTGTAAGAAAGTAATAATTTCTGATCCTAAAACTTGGGTACAATGGGACAATTATAGAGCTCACACGGGGCGCATTCTTGCTGGGTCCACATCTTATGGTGTTGTCCTAGACTGGAGTCCCTATGGACATCCTGCCTCCTCTCACAATTTTAAAAAGCTTCATTGGAATAAAACTGCCACCTCGATGTCTGTAAAAGACACTGACCTTAAAAGTCATATTACATGGCTCAATGATGGTATGAGCTCTCCAGCTCCTCATATTTTAGATGGCCCTATTCATGATCAATTGTGGAAAATATCAGCTGCTTTGCACCCTTTGCAGGCCTGGATTAGCACACACACTGGATACAAACAATAGCCGAGAATGGACTTTTAATTTAAATTCTACTCATTATATTCAAGTTTGTGTTAGACTGCCTTACTTATTTATGATTGGACATGCTGTTTATAAAGAACCTTCTTTCCTAGTGACCTGTGACAACTGTTCTTATTATACCTGTATTAAGAATTCTATAAAGTTCAACCCTTATAAAGAAACACTTTATATTTTCAAAGCCAGAACAGGACTGTGGTTACCTGTTAAAATGAATAGAGTCTGGCAAGAAACACCAGCAATGTTCCTTTTGGATAAACTACTTAACCACATTCTTAAACGTACAAAAAGATTTATTGGTCTCTTAATAGCAGCTATTTTGGGAATCATTGCTGTCACTGCTTCTGCGGCCACCGCAGGTGTGGCTCTACATCAGACCGTTCAGACCACTGAATTTGTTCAAAACTGGCACCATGATTCAAATCAATTATGGTCTACACAAAACCAAATTGACTCTAAATTAGCTACTCAAGTGGCTGACTTACAGCAAGCAGTCACCTTGTTGGGAGACCAGGTTATAAGTCTACAAAAGCAACTTAGACTTCGTTGTGATTGGAATATCACTCAATTTTGTGTTACACCTCATATATATAATCAAACTCGGTTTCCTTGGGAAAACATCAAAAAACATCTACTTAATCAAGGAAATCTGACTGAAGAGATTAAAAATTTACAACAAGAAATATTAAGTACCTTCAGTCACAAACTTAAATTGCTCTCTGAAGCTGACATTATTGATGACATCTCTTCTGGTTTGGAGTCAGCAGATCCACTTTATCATCTTAAGAGCTATGGGAGTTTCACTATTGTAACTTTTAGCATTATTTTAATCCTTTGCTTGTGTTTATTTATAGTCTGGAGAAAACTCCGAAGCAGACAAGAATCCAGAGACCAACTCCTCGCTGTGATGGCTGTCCAACTCCATCAACTTTCTTCAAAAAATAAAAAAGGGGGAGATGTTGAGCCTAAGAATACTGAGTTGTAGAAATGCCCCCTGTATTTCTGGAGACAAGATTTGATTTCAGAAGTCAAATAAGGCTTTGCCTTAAGGAAAAGATAAATGTGTTAGTTCAAAAGCTGCCTCGTCTCAAGAGGGCGTCTTGCTGGTCAGTAGAAGCTGCATCTCAAGGAGACAGCTGTAAACTGGGCCTTTGGTTCTCACCTGTTTTGAAAGACAAGGCAGGCCTCCCTTAGGACCAAAGGTTGCTGGTGCTGCTGACAGGTGGACCCCCGGAGATGAGAGCTAATCAGATAGATATGCTAATGCCCAAGCCGGGCCCAGATGGAACCATGCGGTTCAAGTAATTAACACAAAGCACAGCCCATGTTGACTTCTGGGATCATCTCTGTCTCCAAGAACACAATCACCAGAGCCAAGATGTCTCTGTTTGTTGCTAAAGTAATAGCCTTATCATAAAACTTAGAAGTTTGCCCCAAGAAGATTTTATAACCCATTGTTCCCCTAGTTAGAGTTAGTTAAAGGATCTGTAGTAGACTTTTAGGAGACTTTGACCCTAAAGCAAACTGCCTGTTAGTATCAAAATCCCGTTGCCCTTGGCAACCGGAGCCTGTATGTACCCTATATAATACCTGTGTGGAGTTTCAGTCGGGGAAATATTTGATGCGGGTAAAATATTTCCATCCGGATACCCTTCTTTATCTATTTTCATAAACTTTCACTTTATAAACTATATCTTAGGCTCTGTGTATTATTATTGCCATTACTTTATATTTTTATTTCTGTTTCCTACTATATTTTTCATCCTTTGCGATGACCCCTGCCTGAGAGACCTGATCAGAAGAAAAAACCTCTTTGCAGGGAGCGTAGCTAACTCCCTGCAAACTGGCGTAGTCAACTTAGAGATCTGATCAGAACAAAGAGAAAAGGACCTCTTTGCGGGGAGCGTAGCTAACTCCCCGCATTCAGGCCCTCTGTCAGATCGCTGGTTTGTTTTTATTATCCCCAGAGAAGAGTAGTGGGCATGTGTTTGGCAGGTGAAAAGTGCGGATTCTGTTTCAGAGAATTAAACAGGATCCGTATGGTCATCTCATTCCTTTAAGAATCCTTTGCTTCATCAGCTGGGATTCCACCATGTTTCTATATACTCCTCTATGCGTGGGCACAGGTACCTGGCTTGTTCCAAGAAGTATGCTGAAGAGTTTTCAAATTAACCAGTACGTTGAAAATTATTTGCAGGTTTTCAGCGTTTCACCATAATTTTGATAACGTTTGTATGTGCCTCCTGAAACCCAAGAAGGCTGCGACGGACATAACTATGCTGAGGAGTAGCTGACTTGGTGTTGCCTATTTTTGTTAGTGGAGACAGACAAGAAGCCATTCTTCTAAGTATCATCCCACCACCATTTTTCCATTGTTTTAAAATGCAGGGAAATTTTGCAAGTTAGCATTATAATTAGTAGCTGGAGGGTACGGTTTTTTTTGTGTGTGTGTGTGGTCGATGTGGATGGGGGGGTCAGGCCCTCTGTCAGTTCGCTGGTTAGTTTTTATTATCCCCAGAGAGGAGAAGTGGGCATGTGTTTGGCAGGTGAAAAGGGCGGATTCTGTTTCAGAGAATTAACGATGATCCCCATGGTCATCCCGTTCCTTTAATAATCCTTTACTTCATCAGCTGGAAATCCACCATGGTTCTATATACTCCTCTTTGCGTGGGAACAGGTAACTGGCTTGTTCAAAGAAGTATGCCGCAGAGCTTTTCAATTAACCACTACGTTGAAAATTATTTGCAGGTGTTCAGCGTTTCACCATAATTGTGATAACGTTTGTTTGTGCCTCCTGAAACCCAAGAAGGCTGCGACGGACATAACTATGCTGAGGCGTAGCTGACTTGGTTTTGCCTATTTTTGTTAGTGGAGACTGACAAGAATCCATTCTTCTAAGTATCCTCTCACCATCATTTTTCCATTGTTTAAAAATGCAGGAAAATTTTGCAAGTTAGCATTATAATTAGTAGCTGGAGGCTACGGTGTTTTTTTTTTTTTTTCCTGTGGGCTCGGTGTGGATGTGTTGGTCAGGCCCTCTGTCAGTTCGCTGGTTTGTTTTTATTATCCCCAGAGAGGAGAAGTGGGTATTAGCATGGCAGGTGAAAACTGCGGATCTGTTTCAGAGAATTAAACAGGATCCGCATGGTAATCCAGTTCCTTTAAGAATCCTTTGCTTCATGAGCTGGGAATCCACCATGGTTCTATATACTTCTCTATGCGTGGGCACAGGAAACTGGCTTGTTCCAAGAAGTATGCCTCAGTGCTTTTCAATTAACCAGTATGTTGAAAATCCTTTGCAGGTTTTCAGCGTTTCACCATAATTGTGATAACGTGTGTATGTGCCCACTGAAACCAAATATGGCTGCTACGGACATAACTATGCTGAGGCGTAGCTGACTTGGTGTTGCCTATTTTTGGCAGTGGAGACCGACAAGAAGCCATTCTTCTAAGTATCATCCCACCATCATTTCTCCATTGTTTTAAAATGCAGTGTAATTTTGCAAATTGGCATTATAATTAGAGGCTGTAGGGTACTTTTTTTTTGTGGGTCGGTCAGGATGGGTGTTCAGGCCCTCTGTAAGATCGCTGGTTTGTTTTTATTATCCCCAGAGAAGAGTAGTGGACATGTGTTTGGCAGGTGAAAAGTGCGGATTCTGTTTCAGAGAATTAAACAGGATCCGCATGGTCATCTCATTCCTTTAAGAGTCTTTTGCTTCATCAGCTGGGATTCCACCATGTTTCTATATACTCCTCTATGCGTGGGCACCGGTACCTGGCTTGTTCCAAGAAGTATGCTGGAGAGTTTTCAAATTAACCAGTACGTTGAAAATTATTTGCAGGTGTTCAGCGTTTCACCATAATTGTGATAACGTTTTTTTGTGCCTCCTGAAACCCAAGAAGGCTGCGACGGACATAACTATGCTGAGGCGTAGCTGACTTGGTGTTGCCTATTTTTGTTAGTGGAGACTGACAAGAAGCCATTCTTCTAAGTATCATCCCACCACCATTTTTCCATTGTTTTAAAATGCAGGGAAATTTTGCAAGTTAGCATTATAATTAGTAGCTGGAAGGTACGGTTTTTATTTTTTGTGTGGTCGATGTGGATGCGGGGGTCAGGCCCTCTGTCAGTTCGCTGGTTAGTTTTTATTATCCCCAGAGAGGAGAAGTGGGCATGTGTTTGGCAGGTGAAAAGGGCGGATTCTGTTTCAGAGAATTAACGATGATCCCCATGGTCATCCCGTTCCTTTAATAATCCTTTACTTCATCAGCTGGAAATCCACCATGGTTCTATATACTCCTCTTTGCGTGGGAACAGGTAACTGGCTTGTTCCAAGAAGT
The DNA here is from genome assembly GCF_041146395.1 of Eulemur rufifrons. Classification (NCBI taxonomy): domain Eukaryota; kingdom Metazoa; phylum Chordata; class Mammalia; order Primates; family Lemuridae; genus Eulemur; species Eulemur rufifrons. The sequence goes on along the minus strand of NW_027182818.1, from coordinate 3,429,917 downwards.
ATGCCGCAGAGCTTTTCAATTAACCACTACGTTGAAAATTATTTGCAGGTGTTCAGCGTTTCACCATAATTGTGATAACGTTTGTTTGTGCCTCCTGAAACCCAACATGGCTGCCACGAACATAACTATGCTGAGGCGTAGCTGACTTGGTTTTGCTTATTTTTGCTAGTGGAAACTGACAAGAATCCATTCTTCTAAGTATCATCTCACCATCATTTTTCCATTGTTTAAAAATGCAGGAAAATTTTGCAAGTTAGAATTATAATTAGTAGCTGGAGGCTACGGTGTTTTTTTTTTTTTTTTCCTGTGGGGTCGGTGTGGATGTGTTAGTCAGGCCCTCTGTCAGTTCTCTGGTTTGTTTTTATTATCCCCAGAGAGGAGAAGTGGGAATTAGTATGGCAGGTGAAAACTGCGGATCTGTTTCAGAGAATTAAACAGGATCCGCATGGTAATCCCGTTCCTTTAAGAATCCTTTGCTTCATGAGCTGGGAATCCACCATGGTTCTATATACTTCTCTATGCGTGGGCACAGGAAACTGGCTTGTTCCAAGAAGTATGCCTCAGAGCTTTTCAATTAACCAGTATGTTGAAATCCTTTGCAGGTTTTCAGCGTTTCACCATAATTGTGATAACGTGTGTATGTGCCTACTGAAATCAAATATGGCTGCTACGGACATAACTATGCTGAGGCCTAGCTGACTTGGTGTTGCCTATTTTTGTCAGTGGGGAATGACAAGAAGCCATTCTTCTAAGTATCATCCCACCATCATTTCTCCATTGTTTAGAAATGCAGGGAAATTTTGCAAATTGGCATTATAATTAGTAGCTGGAGGGTACGGTTTTTTTTTTTTTTTGTGTGTGGTCGATGTGGATGGGGGTGTCAGGCCCTCTGTCAGTTCGCTGGTTAGTTTTTATTATCCCCAGAGAGGAGAAGTGGGCATGTGTTTGGCAGGTGAAAAGGGCGGATTCTGTTTCAGAGAATTAACGATGATCCCCATGGTCATCCCGTTCCTTTAATAATCGTTTACTTCATCAGCTGGAAATCCACCATGGTTCTATATACTCCTCTTTGCGTGGGAACAGGTAACTGGCTTGTTCCAAGAAGTATGCCGCAGAGCTTTTCAATTAAGCAGTACGTTGAAAAATATTTGCAGGTGTTCAGCGTTTCACCATAATTGTGATAACGTTTGTTTGTGCCTCCTGAAACACAAGAAGGCTGCGACGGACATAACTATGCTGCGGAGTAGCTGACTTGGTGTTGCCTATTTTTGTTAGTGGAGACTGACAAGAAGCCATACTTCTAAGTATCATACCACCATCATTTCTCCATTGTTTAAAAATGCAGGGAAATTTTGCAAATTGGCATTATAATTAGTAGCTGGAGGGTACTTTTTTTTTTGTGGGGTTCGTCAGGATGGGTGTTCATGCCCTCTGTCAGATCCCTGGTTTGTTTTTATTATCCCCAGAGAAGAGTAGTGGGCATGTGTTTGGCAGGTGAAAAGTGCGGATTCTGTTTCAGAGAATTAAACAGGATCCGCATGGTCATCTCATTCCTTTAAGAATCCTTTGTTTCATCAGCTGGGATTCCACCATGTTTCTATTTACTCCTCTATGCGTGGGCACAGGTACCTGGCTGGTTCCAAGAAGTATGCTGGAGAGTTTTCAAATTAACCAGGACGTTGAAAATTATTTGCAGGTTTTCAGCGTTTCACCATAATTTTGATAACGTTTGTATGTGCCTCCTGAAACCCAAGAAGGCTCCAACGGACATAACTATGCTGAGGAGTAGCTGACTTGGTGTTGCCTATTTTTGTTAGTGGAGACCGACAAGAAGCCATTCTTCTAAGTATCATCCCACCACCATTTTTCCATTGTTTTAAAATGCAGGGAAATTTTGCAAGTTAGCATTATAATTAGTAGCTGGACGGTACGGTTTTTTTTTTTTTGTGTGGTCGATGTGGATGGGGGGGTCAGGCCCTCTGTCAGTTCGCTGGTTAGTTTTTGTTATCCCCAGAGAGGAGAAGTGGGCATGTGTTTGGCAGGTGAAAAGGCCGGATTCTGTTTCAGAGAATTAACGATGATCCCCATTGTCATCCCGTTCTTTTAATAATCCTTTACTTCATCAGCTGGAAATCCACCATGGTTGTATATACTCCACTTTGCGTGGGAACAGGTAACTGGCTTGTTCCAAGAATTATGCCGCAGAGCTTTTGAATTAACCACTACGTTGAATATTATTTGCAGGTGTTCAGCATTTCACCATAATTGTGATAACGTTTGTTTGTGCCTCCTGAAACCCAAGAAGGCTGCGACGGACATAACTATGCTGAGGAGTAGCTGACTTGGTGTTGCCTATTTTTGTTAGTGGAGACTGACAAGAAGCCATTCTTCTAAGTATCATCCCACCACCATTTTTCCATTGTTTCAAAATGCAGGGAAATTTTGCAAGTTAGCATTATAATTAGTACCTGGAGGGTACGGTTTTTTTTTGTGTGTGTGTGTGGTCGATGTGGATAGGGGGGTCAGGCCCTCTGTCAGTTCGCTGGTTAGTTTTTATTATCCCCAGAGAGGTGAGGTGGGCATGTGTTTGGCAGGTGAAAAAGGCGGATTCTGTTTCAGAGAATTAACGATGATCCCCATGGTCATCCCGTTCCTTTAATAATCCTTTACTTCATCAGCTGGAAATCCACCATGGTTCTATATACTCCTCTTTGCGTGGGAAGAGGTAAGTGGCTTGTTCCAAGAAGTATGCCGCAGAGCTTTTCAATTAACCACTGCGTTGAAAATTATTTGCAGGTGTTCAGCGTTTCACCATAATTATGATAACGTTTGTTTGTGCCTCCTGAAACCCAAGACGGCTGCGACGGACATAACTATGCTGAGGCGTAGCTGACTTGGTGTTGCCTATTTTTGTTAGTGGAGACTGACAAGAATCCATTCTTCTAAGTATCATCTCACCATCATTTTTGAATTGTTTAAAAATGCAGGAAAATTTTGCAAGTTAGCATTATAATTAGTACCTGGAGGCTACGGGGTTTTTTTTTTTTTTTTTCCTGTGGGGTCGGTGTGGATGTGTTGGTCAGGCCCTCTGTCAGTTCGCTGGTTTGTTTTTATTATCCCCAGAGAGGAGAAGTGGGCATGTGTTTGGCAGGTGAAAAGTTTTGATTCTGTTTCATAGAATGAAACAGGATCCGCATGCTCATCCCGTTCCTTTAGGAAACTTTTGCTTCACCAGCTGGGAATCCACCATGGTTCTATATACTCCTCTATGTGTGGGCACAGGAAACTGGCTTGTTCCAAGAAGTATGCCGTAGAACTTTTCAATTAAGCAGTACGTTGAAAATTATTTGCAGGTTTTCAGTTTTTCACCATAATTCTTATAACGTTTGTATGTGTCTCCTGAAACCCAATATGGCTGCCAAGGACATAAGTATGCTGAGGCGTAGCTGACTTCGTGTTGCCTATTTTTGTTAGTGGAGACTGACAAGAAGCCATTCTTCTAAGTATCATCCCACCATCATTTTTCCATTGTTTAAAAATGCAGGGAAATTTTACAAGTTAGCATTATAATTACTAGCTGGAGGGTACTTTTTTTTTTTTTTGTGGGGTCAGTGTGGATGGGTTGGTAAGGCCATCTGTCAATTCACTGGTTTGTTTTTATTATCCCCAGAGAGAAGAAGTGGGCATGTGTTTGGCAGGTGAAAAGTGCGGATTCTGTTTCAGAGAATTAAACAGGATCCACATGGTCATCTCATTCCTTTAAGAATCCTTTGCTTCATCAGCTGGGATTCCACCATGTTTCTATATACTCCTCTATGCGTGGGCACCGGTACCTGGCTTGTTCCAAGAAGTATGCTGGAGAGTTTTCAAATTAACCAGTACGTTGAAAATTATTTGCAGGTTTTCAGCGTTTCACCATAATTTTGATAACGTTTGTATGTGCCTCCTGAAACCCAAGAAGGCTGCGACGGACATAACTATGCTGAGGAGTAGCTGACTTGGTGTTGCCTACTTTTGTCACGGGAGACAGACAAGAAGCCATTCTTCTAAATATCATCCCACCACCATTTTTCCATTGTTTTAAAATGCAGGGAAATTTTGCAAGTTAGCATTATAATTAGTACCTGGAGGCTACGGGGTTTTTTTTTTTTTTTTTTTCCTGTGGGGTCGGTGTGGATGTGTTGGTCAGGCCCTCTGTCAGTTCGCTTGTTTGTTTTTATTATCCCCAGAGAGGAGAATGGGCATATGTTTGGCAGGTGAAAAGTTTTGATTCTATTTCAGAGAAGGAAACAGGATCCGCATGCTCATCCCGTTTCTTTAGGAAACTTTTGCTTCATCAGCTGGGAATCCACCATGGTTCTATATACTCCTCTATGTGTGGGAACAGGTAACTGGCTTGTTCCAAGAAGTATGCCGTAGAGCTTTTCAATTAAGCAGTTCGTTGAAAATTATTTGCAGGTTTTCAGTGTTTCACCATAATTCTTATAACGTTTGTATGTGTCTCCTGAAACCCAATATGGCTGCCAAGGACATAAGTACGCTGATTCATAGCTGACTTCGTGTTGCCTATTTTTGTTAGTGGAGACTGACAAGAAGCCATTCTTCTAAGTATCATCCCACCATCATTTTTCCATTGTTTAAAAATGCAGGAAAATTTTGCAAGTTAGCATTATAATTAGTAGCTGGAGGGTAATTTTTTTTTTTTTTTTGTGGGGTCAGTGTGGATGGGTTGGTCAGGCCATCTGTCAATTCACTGGTTTGTTTTTATTATCCCCAGAGAGGAGAAGTGTGTATTAGTATGGCAGGTGAAAACTGCGGATCTGTTTCAGAGAATTAAACAGGATCCGCATGGTAATCCCGTTCCTTTAAGAATCCTTTGCTTCATGAGCTGGGAATCCACCATGGTTCTATATACTTCTCTATTCGTGGGCACAGGAAACTGGCTTGTTCCAAGAAGTATGCCTCAGAGCTTTTCAATTAACCAGTATGTTGAAAATCCTTTGCAGGTTTTCAGCGTTTCACCATAATTGTGATAACGTGTGTATGTGCCTACTGAAACCAAATATGGCTGCTACGGACATAACTATGCTGCGGAGTAGCTGACTTGGTGTTGCCTATTTTTCTTAGTGGAGACTGACAAGAAGCCATACTTCTAAGTATCATACCACCATCATTTCTCCATTGTTTAAAAATGCAGGGAAATTTTGCAAATTGGCATTATAATTAGTAGCTGGAGGGTACTTTTTTTTGTGGGGTCGGTTAGGATGGGTGTTCAGGCCCTCTGTCAGATCACTGGTTTGTTTTTATTATCCCCAGAGAAGAGTAGTGGGCATGTGTTTGGCAGGTGAAAAGTGTGGATTCTGTTTCAGAGAATTAAACAGGTTCCGCATGGTCATCCCATTCCTTTAAGAATCCTTTGTTTCATCAGCTGGGATTCCACCATGTTTCTATTTACTCCTCTATGCGTGGGCACAGGTACCTGGCTGTTTCCAAGAAGTATGCTGGAGAGTTTTCAAATTAACCAGTACGTTGAAAATTATTTGCAGGTTTTCAGCGTTTCACCATAATTTTGATAACGTTTGTATGTGCCTCCTGAAACCCAAGAAGGCTCCGACGGACATAACTATGCTGAGGAGTAGCTGACTTGGTGTTGCCTATTTTTCTTAGTGGAGACCGACAAGAAGCCATTCTTCTAAAAATCATCCCGCCACCATTTTTCCATTGTTTTAAAATGCAGGGAAATTTTGCAAGTTAGCATTATAATTAGTAGCTGGAGGGTACGGTTTTTTTTTTTGTGTGTGTGGTCGATGTGGATGGGGGGGTCAGGCCCTCTGTCAGTTCGCTGGTTAGTTTTTATTATCCCCAGAGAGGAGAAGTGGGCATGTGTTTGGCAGGTGAAAAGGGCGGATTCTGTTTCAGAGAATTAACGATGATCCCCATGGTCATCCCGTTCCTTTAATAATCCTTTACTTCATCAGCTGGAAATCCACCATGGTTCTATATACTCCTCTTTGCGTGGGAACAGGTAACTGGCTTGTTCCAAGAAGTATGTCGCAGGGCTTTTCAATTAACCACTACGTTGAAAATATTTGCAGGTGTTCAGCGTTTCACCATAATTGTGATAACGTTTGTTTGTGCCTCCTGAAACCCAAGAAGGCTGCGACGGACATAACTATGCTGAGGAGTAGCTTACTTGGTGTTGCCTATTTTTGTCAGTGGAGACTGACAAGAAGCCATTCTTCTAAATATCATCCCACCATCATTTCTCCATTGTTTAAAAATGCAGGGAAATTTTGCAAATTGGCATTATAATTAGTAGCTGGAGGGCACATTTTTTTGTGGGGTCGGTTAGGATGGGTGTTCAGGCCCTCTGTCAGATTGCTGCTTTGTTTTTATTATCCCCAGAGAAGAGTAGTGGGCATGTGTTTGGCAGGTGAAAAGTGCGGATTCTGTTTCAGAGAATGAAACAGGATCCACATGGTCATCTCATTCCTTTAAGAATCCTTTGCTTCATCAGCTGGGATTCCACCATGTTTCTATTTACTCCTCTATGCGTGGGCACAGGTACCTGGCTTGTTCCAAGAAGTATGCCGCAGGGCTTTTCAATTAACCAGTACGTTGAAAATATTTGCAGGTTTTCAGCGTTTCACCATAATTGTGATAACGTTTGTTTGTGCCTCCTGAAGCCCAAGAAGGCTGCGACGGACATAACTATGCTGAGGAGTAGCTGACTTGGTGTTGCCTATTTTTGTTAGTGGAGACTGACAAGAAGCCATTCTTCTAAGTATCATCCCACCGCCATTTTTCCATTGTTTTAAAATGCAGGGAAATTTTGCAAGTTAGCATTATAATTAGTAGCTGGAGGGTACGGTTTTTTTTTGTGTGTGGTCGATGTGGATGGGGTGGTCAGGCCCTCTTTCAGTTCGCTGGTTAGTTTTTATTATCCCCAGAGAGGAGAAGTGGGCATGTGTTTGGCAGGTGAAAAGGGCGGATTCTGTTTCAGAGAATTAACGATGATCCCCATGGTCATCCCGTTCCTTTAATAATCCTTTACTTCATCAGATGGTAATCCACCATGGTTGTATATACTCCTCTTTGCGTGGGAACAGGTAACTAGCTTGTTCCAAGAAGTATGCCGCAGAGCTTTTCAATTAACCAGTACGTTGAAAATATTTGCAGGTGTTCAGCGATTCACCATAATTGTGATAACGTTTGTTTGTGCCTCCTGAAACCCAAGAAGGCTGCGACGGACATAACTATGCTGAGGAGTAGCTGACTTGGTGTTGCCTATTTTTGTTAGTGGAGACAGACAAGAAGCCATTCTTCTAAGTATGATCCCACCACCATTTTTCCATTATTGTAAAATGCAGGGAAATTTTGCAAGTTAGCGTTATAATTAGTAGCTGGAGGGTACGGTTTTTTTTTTTGTGTGTGTGGTCGATGTGGATGGGGGGGTCAGGCCCTCTGTCAGTTCGCTGGTTAGTTTTTATTATCCCCAGAGAGGAGAAGTGGGCATGTGTTTGGCAGGTGAAAAGGGCGGATTCTGTTTCAGAGAATTAACGATGATCCCCATGGTCATCCCGTTCCTTTAATAATCCTTTACTTCATCAGCTGGAAATCCACCATGGTTCTATATGCTCCTATTTGCGTGGGAACAGGTAACTAGCTTGTTCCAAGAAGTATGCCGCAGGGCTTTTGAATTAACCACTGCGTTGAAAATTATTTGCAGGATTTCAGCGTTTCACCATAATTGTGATAACGTTTGTTTGTGCCTCCTGAAACCCAAGACGGCTGCGACGGACATAACTATGCTGAGGCGTAGCTGACTTGGTTTTGCCTATTTTTGTTAGTGGAGACTGACAAGAATCCATTCTTCTAAGTATCATCCCACCACCATTTTTCAATTGTTTTAAAATGCAGGGAAATTTTGCAAGTTAGCATTATAATTAGTAGATGGAGGGTACGGTTTTTTTTTGTGTGTGGACGATGTGGATCGGGGGATCAGGCCCTCTGTCAGTTAGCTGGTTAGTTTTTATTATCCCCAGAGAGGAGAAGTGGGCATGTGTTTGGCAGGTGAAAAGGGCGGATTCTGTTTCAGAGAATTAACGATGATCCCCATGGTCATCCCGTTCCTTTAATAATCCTTTACTTCATCAGCTGGAAATCCACCATGGTTCTATATACTCCTCTTTTCATCGGAACAGGTAACTGGCTTGTTCCAAGAAGTATGCCGCAGAGCTTCTCAATTAACCACAACGTTGAAAATTATTTGCAGGTGTTCAGCGTTTCACCATAATTGTGATAACGTTTGTTTGTACCTCCTGAAGCCCAAGAAGGCTGCGACGGACATAACTATGCTGAGGCGTAGCTGACTTGGTTTTGCCTATTTTTGTTAGTGGAGACTGACAAGAATCCATTCTTCTAAGTATCATCCCACCGCCATTTTTCCATTGTTTTAAAATGCAGGGAAATTTTGCAAGTTAGCATTATAATTAGTAGCTGGAGGGTACGGTTTTTTTTTTTTTTGCGTGGTCGATGTGGATGGGGGGGTCAGGCCCTCTGTCAGTTCGCTGGTTAGTTTTTATTATCCCTAGAGAGGAGAAGTGGGCATGTGTTTGCAGGTGAAAAGGGCAGATTCTGTTTCAGAGAATTAAGGATCATCCCCATGGTCATCCCGTTCCTTTAATAACCCTTTACTTCATCAGCTGGAAATCCACCATGGTTCTATATACTCCTCTTTGCGTGGGAACAGGTAACTGGCTTGTTCCAAGAAGTATGATGCAGAGCTTTTCAATTAACCACTACGTTGAAAATTATTTGCAGTTGTTCCGTGTTTCACCATAATTTTGATAACATTTGTTTGTGCCTCCTGAAACCCAAGAAGGCTGCGACGGACATAACTATGCTGAGGAGTAGCTGACTTGGTGTTTCCCCTTTTTGTTAGTGGAGACTGACAAGATGCCATTCTTCTAAGTATCATCCCACCACCATTTTTCCATTGTTTTAAAATGCAGGGAAATTTTGCAAGTTAGCATTTTAATTAGTAGCTGGAGGTTACAGTTTTTTTTTTTGTGTGTGTGTGGTCGATGTGGATGGGGTGGTCAGGCCCTCTGTCAGTTCGCTGGTTAGTTTTTATTATCCCCAGAGAGGAGAAGTGGGCACGTGTTTGGCAGGTGAAAAGGGCGGATTCTGTTTCAGAGAATTAACGATGATCCCCATGGTCATCCCGTTCCTTTAATAATCCTTTACTTCATCAGCTGGAAATCCACCATGGTTCTATATACTCCTCTTTGCGTGGGAACAGGTAACTGGCTTGTTCCAAGAAGTATGCCACAGAGCTTTTCAATTAACCACTACGTTGAAAATTATTTGCAGGTGTTCAGCGTTTCACCATAATTGTGATAACATTTGTTTGTGCCTCCTGAAACCCAAGAAGGCTGCGACGGACATAACTATGCTGAGGCGTAGCTGACTTGGTGTTGCCTATTTTTGTTAGTGGAGACTGACAAGAAGCCATTCTTCTAAGTATCATCCCACCACCATTTTTCCATTGTTTTAAAATGCAGGGAAATTTTGCAAGTTAGCATTATAATTAGTAGCTGGAAGGTACGGTTTTTATTTTTTGTGTGGTCGATGTGGATGCGGGGGTCAGGCCCTCTGTCAGTTCGCTGGTTAGTTTTTATTATCCCCAGAGAGGAGAAGTGGGCATGTGTTTGGCAGGTGAAAAGGGCGGATTCTGTTTCAGAGAATTAACGATGATCCCCATGGTCATCCCGTTCCTTTAATAATCCTTTACTTCATCAGCTGGAAATCCACCATGGTTCTATATACTCCTCTTTGCGTGGGAACAGGTAACTGGCTTGTTCCAAGAAGTATGCCGCAGAGCTTTTCAATTAACCACTACGTTGAAAATTATTTGCAGGTGTTCAGCGTTTCACCATAATTGTGATAACGTTTGTTTGTGCCTCCTGAAACCCAACATGGCTGCCACGAACATAACTATGCTGAGGCGTAGCTGACTTGGTTTTGCTTATTTTTGCTAGTGGAAACTGACAAGAATCCATTCTTCTAAGTATCATCTCACCATCATTTTTCCATTGTTTAAAAATGCAGGAAAATTTTGCAAGTTAGAATTATAATTAGTAGCTGGAGGCTACGGTGTTTTTTTTTTTTTTTTTTCCTGTGGGGTCGGTGTGGATGTGTTAGTCAGGCCCTCTGTCAGTTCTCTGGTTTGTTTTTATTATCCCCAGAGAGGAGAAGTGGGAATTAGTATGGCAGGTGAAAACTGCGGATCTGTTTCAGAGAATTAAACAGGATCCGCATGGTAATCCCGTTCCTTTAAGAATCCTTTGCTTCATGAGCTGGGAATCCACCATGGTTCTATATACTTCTCTATGCGTGGGCACAGGAAACTGGCTTGTTCCAAGAAGTATGCCTCAGAGCTTTTCAATTAACCAGTATGTTGAAATCCTTTGCAGGTTTTCAGCGTTTCACCATAATTGTGATAACGTGTGTATGTGCCTACTGAAATCAAATATGGCTGCTACGGACATAACTATGCTGAGGCCTAGCTGACTTGGTGTTGCCTATTTTTGTCAGTGGGGAATGACAAGAAGCCATTCTTCTAAGTATCATCCCACCATCATTTCTCCATTGTTTAGAAATGCAGGGAAATTTTGCAAATTGGCATTATAATTAGTAGCTGGAGGGTACGGTTTTTTTTTTTTTTGTGTGTGGTCGATGTGGATGGGGGTGTCAGGCCCTCTGTCAGTTCGCTGGTTAGTTTTTATTATCCCCAGAGAGGAGAAGTGGGCATGTGTTTGGCAGGTGAAAAGGGCGGATTCTGTTTCAGAGAATTAACGATGATCCCCATGGTCATCCCGTTCCTTTAATAATCGTTTACTTCATCAGCTGGAAATCCACCATGGTTCTATATACTCCTCTTTGCGTGGGAACAGGTAACTGGCTTGTTCCAAGAAGTATGCCGCAGAGCTTTTCAATTAAGCAGTACGTTGAAAAATATTTGCAGGTGTTCAGCGTTTCACCATAATTGTGATAACGTTTGTTTGTGCCTCCTGAAACACAAGAAGGCTGCGACGGACATAACTATGCTGCGGAGTAGCTGACTTGGTGTTGCCTATTTTTGTTAGTGGAGACTGACAAGAAGCCATACTTCTAAGTATCATACCACCATCATTTCTCCATTGTTTAAAAATGCAGGGAAATTTTGCAAATTGGCATTATAATTAGTAGCTGGAGGGTACTTTTTTTTTTGTGGGGTTCGTCAGGATGGGTGTTCATGCCCTCTGTCAGATCCCTGGTTTGTTTTTATTATCCCCAGAGAAGAGTAGTGGGCATGTGTTTGGCAGGTGAAAAGTGCGGATTCTGTTTCAGAGAATTAAACAGGATCCGCATGGTCATCTCATTCCTTTAAGAATCCTTTGTTTCATCAGCTGGGATTCCACCATGTTTCTATTTACTCCTCTATGCGTGGGCACAGGTACCTGGCTTGTTCCAAGAAGTATGCTGGAGAGTTTTCAAATTAACCAGTACGTTGAAAATTATTTGCAGGTTTTCAGCGTTTCACCATAATTTTGATAACGTTTGTATGTGCCTCCTGAAACCCAAGAAGGCTGCGACGGACATAACTATGCTGAGGAGTAGCTGACTTGGTGTTGCCTATTTTTGTTAGTGGAGACCGACAAGAAGCCATTCTTCTAAGTATCATCCCACCACCATTTTTCCATTGTTTTAAAATGCAGGGAAATTTTGCAAGTTAGCATTATAATTAGTAGCTGGACGGTACGGTTTTTTTTTTTTTGTGTGTGGTCGATGTGGATGGGGGGGTCAGGCCCTCTGTCAGTTCGCTGGTTAGTTTTTGTTATCCCCAGAGAGGAGAAGTGGGCATGTGTTTGGCAGGTGAAAAGGCCGGATTCTGTTTCAGAGAATTAACGATGATCCCCATTGTCATCCCGTTCTTTTAATAATCCTTTACTTCATCAGCTGGAAATCCACCATGGTTGTATATACTCCACTTTGCGTGGGAACAGGTAACTGGCTTGTTCCAAGAATTATGCCGCAGAGCTTTTGAATTAACCACTACGTTGAATATTATTTGCAGGTGTTCAGCATTTCACCATAATTGTGATAACGTTTGTTTGTGCCTCCTGAAACCCAAGAAGGCTGCGACGGACATAACTATGCTGAGGAGTAGCTGACTTGGTGTTGCCTATTTTTGTTAGTGGAGACTGACAAGAAGCCATTCTTCTAAGTATCATCCCACCACCATTATTCCATTGTTTCAAAATGCAGGGAAATTTTGCAAGTTAGCATTATAATTAGTACCTGGAGGGTACGGTTTTTTTTTGTGTGTGTGTGTGGTCGATGTGGATAGGGGGGTCAGGCCCTCTGTCAGTTCGCTGGTTAGTTTTTATTATCCCCAGAGAGGTGAGGTGGGCATGTGTTTGGCAGGTGAAAAAGGCGGATTCTGTTTCAGAGAATTAACGATGATCCCCATGGTCATCCCGTTCCTTTAATAATCCTTTACTTCATCAGCTGGAAATCCACCATGGTTCTATATACTCCTCTTTGCGTGGGAAGAGGTAAGTGGCTTGTTCCAAGAAGTATGCCGCAGAGCTTTTCAATTAACCACTGCGTTGAAAATTATTTGCAGGTGTTCAGCGTTTCACCATAATTATGATAACGTTTGTTTGTGCCTCCTGAAACCCAAGACGGCTGCGACGGACATAACTATGCTGAGGCGTAGCTGACTTGGTGTTGCCTATTTTTGTTAGTGGAGACTGACAAGAATCCATTCTTCTAAGTATCATCTCACCATCATTTTTGAATTGTTTAAAAATGCAGGAAAATTTTGCAAGTTAGCATTATAATTAGTACCTGGAGGCTACGGGGTTTTTTTTTTTTTTTTTCCTGTGGGGTCGGTGTGGATGTGTTGGTCAGGCCCTCTGTCAGTTCGCTGGTTTGTTTTTATTATCCCCAGAGAGGAGAAGTGGGCATGTGTTTGGCAGGTGAAAAGTTTTGATTCTGTTTCATAGAATGAAACAGGATCCGCATGCTCATCCCGTTCCTTTAGGAAACTTTTGCTTCACCAGCTGGGAATCCACCATGGTTCTATATACTCCTCTATGTGTGGGCACAGGAAACTGGCTTGTTCCAAGAAGTATGCCGTAGAACTTTTCAATTAAGCAGTATGTTGAAAATTATTTGCAGGTTTTCAGTTTTTCACCATAATTCTTATAACGTTTGTATGTGTCTCCTGAAACCCAATATGGCTGCCAAGGACATAAGTATGCTGAGGCGTAGCTGACTTCGTGTTGCCTATTTTTGTTAGTGGAGACTGACAAGAAGCCATTCTTCTAAGTATCATCCCACCATCATTTTTCCATTGTTTAAAAATGCAGGGAAATTTTACAAGTTAGCATTATAATTACTAGCTGGAGGGTACTTTTTTTTTTTTTTGTGGGGTCAGTGTGGATGGGTTGGTAAGGCCATCTGTCAATTCACTGGTTTGTTTTTATTATCCCCAGAGAGAAGAAGTGGGCATGTGTTTGGCAGGTGAAAAGTGCGGATTCTGTTTCAGAGAATTAAACAGGATCCACATGGTCATCTCATTCCTTTAAGAATCCTTTGCTTCATCAGCTGGGATTCCACCATGTTTCTATATACTCCTCTATGCGTGGGCACCGGTACCTGGCTTGTTCCAAGAAGTATGCTGGAGAGTTTTCAAATTAACCAGTACGTTGAAAATTATTTGCAGGTTTTCAGCGTTTCACCATAATTTTGATAACGTTTGTATGTGCCTCCTGAAACCCAAGAAGGCTGCGACGGACATAACTATGCTGAGGAGTAGCTGACTTGGTGTTGCCTATTTTTGTCACGGGAGACAGACAAGAAGCCATTCTTCTAAATATCATCCCACCACCATTTTTCCATTGTTTTAAAATGCAGGGAAATTTTGCAAGTTAGCATTATAATTAGTACCTGGAGGCTACGGGGTTTTTTTTTTTTTTTTTTTCCTGTGGGGTCGGTGTGGATGTGTTGGTCAGGCCCTCTGTCAGTTCGCTTGTTTGTTTTTATTATCCCCAGAGAGGAGAATGGGCATGTGTTTGGCAGGTGAAAAGTTTTGATTCTATTTCAGAGAAGGAAACAGGATCCGCATGCTCATCCCGTTTCTTTAGGAAACTTTTGCTTCATCAGCTGGGAATCCACCATGGTTCTATATACTCCTCTATGTGTGGGAACAGGTAACTGGCTTGTTCCAAGAAGTATGCCGTAGAGCTTTTCAATTAAGCAGTTCGTTGAAAATTATTTGCAGGTTTTCAGTGTTTCACCATAATTCTTATAACGTTTGTATGTGTCTCCTGAAACCCAATATGGCTGCCAAGGACATAAGTACGCTGATTCATAGCTGACTTCGTGTTGCCTATTTTTGTTAGTGGAGACTGACAAGAAGCCATTCTTCTAAGTATCATCCCACCATCATTTTTCCATTGTTTAAAAATGCAGGAAAATTTTGCAAGTTAGCATTATAATTAGTAGCTGGAGGGTAATTTTTCTTTTTTTTTTGTGGGGTCAGTGTGGATGGGTTGGTCAGGCCATCTGTCAATTCACTGGTTTGTTTTTATTATCCCCAGAGAGGAGAAGTGTGTATTAGTATGGCAGGTGAAAACTGCGGATCTGTTTCAGAGAATTAAACAGGATCCGCATGGTAATCCCGTTCCTTTAAGAATCCTTTGCTTCATGAGCTGGGAATCCACCATGGTTCTATATACTTCTCTATTCGTGGGCACAGGAAACTGGCTTGTTCCAAGAAGTATGCCTCAGAGCTTTTCAATTAACCAGTATGTTGAAAATCCTTTGCAGGTTTTCAGCGTTTCACCATAATTGTGATAACGTGTGTATGTGCCTACTGAAACCAAATATGGCTGCTACGGACATAACTATGCTGCGGAGTAGCTGACTTGGTGTTGCCTATTTTTCTTAGTGGAGACTGACAAGAAGCCATACTTCTAAGTATCATACCACCATCATTTCTCCATTGTTTAAAAATGCAGGGAAATTTTGCAAATTGGCATTATAATTAGTAGCTGGAGGGTACTTTTTTTTGTGGGGTCGGTTAGGATGGGTGTTCAGGCCCTCTGTCAGATCACTGGTTTGTTTTTATTATCCCCAGAGAAGAGTAGTGGGCATGTGTTTGGCAGGTGAAAAGTGTGGATTCTGTTTCAGAGAATTAAACAGGTTCCGCATGGTCATCCCATTCCTTTAAGAATCCTTTGTTTCATCAGCTGGGATTCCACCATGTTTCTATTTACTCCTCTATGCGTGGGCACAGGTACCTGGCTGTTTCCAAGAAGTATGCTGGAGAGTTTTCAAATTAACCAGTACGTTGAAAATTATTTGCAGGTTTTCAGCGTTTCACCATAATTTTGATAACGTTTGTATGTGCCTCCTGAAACCCAAGAAGGCTCCGACGGACATAACTATGCTGAGGAGTAGCTGACTTGGTGTTGCCTATTTTTCTTAGTGGAGACCGACAAGAAGCCATTCTTCTAAAAATCATCCCGCCACCATTTTTCCATTGTTTTAAAATGCAGGGAAATTTTGCAAGTTAGCATTATAATTAGTAGCTGGAGGGTACGGTTTTTTTTTTTGTGTGTGTGGTCGATGTGGATGGGGGGGTCAGGCCCTCTGTCAGTTCGCTGGTTAGTTTTTATTATCCCCAGAGAGGAGAAGTGGGCATGTGTTTGGCAGGTGAAAAGGGCGGATTCTGTTTCAGAGAATTGACGATGATCCCCATGGTCATCCCGTTCCTTTAATAATCCTTTACTTCATCAGCTGGAAATCCACCATGGTTCTATATACTCCTCTTTGCGTGGGAACAGGTAACTGGCTTGTTCCAAGAAGTATGTCGCAGGGCTTTTCAATTAACCACTACGTTGAAAATATTTGCAGGTGTTCAGCGTTTCACCATAATTGTGATAACGTTTGTTTGTGCCTCCTGAAACCCAAGAAGGCTGCGACGGACATAACTATGCTGAGGAGTAGCTTACTTGGTGTTGCCTATTTTTGTCAGTGGAGACTGACAAGAAGCCATTCTTCTAAATATCATCCCACCATCATTTCTCCATTGTTTAAAAATGCAGGGAAATTTTGCAAATTGGCATTATAATTAGTAGCTGGAGGGCACATTTTTTTGTGGGGTCGGTTAGGATGGGTGTTCAGGCCCTCTGTCAGATTGCTGCTTTGTTTTTATTATCCCCAGAGAAGAGTAGTGGGCATGTGTTTGGCAGGTGAAAAGTGCGGATTCTGTTTCAGAGAATGAAACAGGATCCACATGGTCATCTGATTCCTTTAAGAATCCTTTGCTTCATCAGCTGGGATTCCACCATGTTTCTATTTACTCCTCTATGCGTGGGCACAGGTACCTGGCTTGTTCCAAGAAGTATGCCGCAGGTATTTCAATTAACCAGTACGTTGAAAATATTTGCAGGTTTTCAGCGTTTCACCATAATTGTGATAACGTTTGTTTGTGCCTCCTGAAGCCCAAGAAGGCTGCGACGGACATAACTATGCTGAGGAGTAGCTGACTTGGTGTTGCCTATTTTTGTTAGTGGAGACTGACAAGAAGCCATTCTTCTAAGTATCATCCCACCGCCATTTTTCCATTGTTTTAAAATGCAGGGAAATTTTGCAAGTTAGCATTATAATTAGTAGCTGGAGGGTACGGTTTTTTTTTGTGTGTGGTCGATGTGGATGGGGGGGTCAGGCCCTCTTTCAGTTCGCTGGTTAGTTTTTATTATCCCCAGAGAGGAGAAGTGGGCATGTGTTTGGCAGGTGAAAAGGGCGGATTCTGTTTCAGAGAATTAACGATGATCCCCATGGTCATCCCGTTCCTTTAATAATCCTTTACTTCATCAGATGGTAATCCACCATGGTTGTATATACTCCTCTTTGCGTGGGAACAGGTAACTAGCTTGTTCCAAGAAGTATGCCGCAGAGCTTTTCAATTAACCAGTACGTTGAAAATATTTGCAGGTGTTCAGCGATTCACCATAATTGTGATAACGTTTGTTTGTGCCTCCTGAAACCCAAGAAGGCTGCGACGGACATAACTATGCTGAGGAGTAGCTGACTTGGTGTTGCCTATTTTTGTTAGTGGAGACAGACAAGAAGCCATTCTTCTAAGTATGATCCCACCACCATTTTTCCATTATTGTAAAATGCAGGGAAATTTTGCAAGTTAGCGTTATAATTAGTAGCTGGAGGGTACGGTTTTTTTTTTTGTGTGTGTGGTCGATGTGGATGGAGGGGTCAGGCCCTCTGTCAGTTCGCTGGTTAGTTTTTATTATCCCCAGAGAGGAGAAGTGGGCATGTGTTTGGCAGGTGAAAAGGGCGGATTCTGTTTCAGAGAATTAACGATGATCCCCATGGTCATCCCGTTCCTTTAATAATCCTTTACTTCATCAGCTGGAAATCCACCATGGTTCTATATGCTCCTATTTGCGTGGGAACAGGTAACTAGCTTGTTCCAAGAAGTATGCCGCAGGGCTTTTGAATTAACCACTGCGTTGAAAATTATTTGCAGGATTTCAGCGTTTCACCATAATTGTGATAACGTTTGTTTGTGCCTCCTGAAACCCAAGACGGCTGCGACGGACATAACTATGCTGAGGCGTAGCTGACTTGGTTTTGCCTATTTTTGTTAGTGGAGACTGACAAGAATCCATTCTTCTAAGTATCATCCCACCACCATTTTTCAATTGTTTTAAAATGCAGGGAAATTTTGCAAGTTAGCATTATAATTAGTAGATGGAGGGTACGGTTTTTTTTTGTGTGTGGACGATGTGGATCGGGGGATCAGGCCCTCTGTCAGTTAGCTGGTTAGTTTTTATTATCCCCAGAGAGGAGAAGTGGGCATGTGTTTGGCAGGTGAAAAGGGCGGATTCTGTTTCAGAGAATTAACGATGATCCCCATGGTCATCCCGTTCCTTTAATAATCCTTTACTTCATCAGCTGGAAATCCACCATGGTTCTATATACTCCTCTTTTCATCGGAACAGGTAACTGGCTTGTTCCAAGAAGTATGCCGCAGAGCTTCTCAATTAACCACAACGTTGAAAATTATTTGCAGGTGTTCAGCGTTTCACCATAATTGTGATAACGTTTGTTTGTACCTCCTGAAGCCCAAGAAGGCTGCGACGGACATAACTATGCTGAGGCGTAGCTGACTTGGTTTTGCCTATTTTTGTTAGTGGAGACTGACAAGAATCCATTCTTCTAAGTATCATCCCACCGCCATTTTTCCATTGTTTTAAAATGCAGGGAAATTTTGCAAGTTAGCATTATAATTAGTAGCTGGAGGGTACGGTTTTTTTTTTTTTTGCGTGGTCGATGTGGATGGGGGGGTCAGGCCCTCTGTCAGTTCGCTGGTTAGTTTTTATTATCCCTAGAGAGGAGAAGTGGGCATGTGTTTGCAGGTGAAAAGGGCAGATTCTGTTTCAGAGAATTAAGGATCATCCCCATGGTCATCCCGTTCCTTTAATAACCCTTTACTTCATCAGCTGGAAATCCACCATGGTTCTATATACTCCTCTTTGCGTGGGAACAGGTAACTGGCTTGTTCCAAGAAGTATGATGCAGAGCTTTTCAATTAACCACTACGTTGAAAATTATTTGCAGTTGTTCAGTGTTTCACCATAATTTTGATAACATTTGTTTGTGCCTCCTGAAACCCAAGAAGGCTGCGACGGACATAACTATGCTGAGGAGTAGCTGACTTGGTGTTTCCCCTTTTTGTTAGTGGAGACTGACAAGATGCCATTCTTCTAAGTATCATCCCACCACCATTTTTCCATTGTTTTAAAATGCAGGGAAATTTTGCAAGTTAGCATTTTAATTAGTAGCTGGAGGTTACAGTTTTTTTTTTTTTGTGTGTGTGGTCGATGTGGATGGGGTGGTCAGGCCCTCTGTCAGTTCGCTGGTTAGTTTTTATTATCCCCAGAGAGGAGAAATGGGCACGTGTTTGGCAGGTGAAAAGGGCGGATTCTGTTTCAGAGAATTAACGATGATCCCCATGGTCAGCCCGTTCCTTTAATAATCCTTTACTTCATCAGCTGGAAATCCACCATGGTTCTATATACTCCTCTTTGCGTGGGAACAGGTAACTGGCTTGTTCCAAGAAGTATGCCACAGAGCTTTTCAATTAACCACTACGTTGAAAATTATTTGCAGGTGTTCAGCGTTTCACCATAATTGTGATAACGTTTGTTTGTGCCTCCTGAAACCCAAGAAGGCTGCGACGGACATAACTATGCTGAGGAGTAGCTGACTTGGTGTTGCCTCTTTTTGTTAGTGGAGACTGACAAGATCCCATTCTTCTAGGTATCATCCCACCACCATTTTTCCATTGTTTTAAAATGCAGGGAAATTTTGCAAGTTAGCATTTTAATTAGTAGCTGGAGGTTACAGTTTTTTTTTTGTGTGTGTGTGGTCGATGTGGATGGGGTGGTCAGACCCTCTGTCAGTTCGCTGGTTAGTTTTTATTATCCCCAGAGAGGAGAAGTGGGCACGTGTTTGGCAGGTGAAAGGGGCGGATTCTGTTTCAGAGAATTAACGATGATCCCCATGGTCAGCCCGTTCCTTTAATAATCCTTTACTTCATCAGCTGGAAATCCACCATGGTTCTATATACTCCTCTTTGCGTGGGAACAGGTAACTGGCTTGTTCCAAGAAGTATGCCACAGAGCTTTTCAATTAACCACTACGTTGAAAATTATTTGCAGGTGTTCAGCGATTCACCATAATTGTGATAACATTTGTTTGTGCCTCCTGAAACCCAAGAAGGCTGCCACGGACATAACTACGCTGAGGAGTAGCTGACTTGGTGTTGCCTATTTTTTTTGGTGGAGACTAACAAGAAGCCATTCTTCTAAGTATCATACCAGCACCATTTTTCCATTGTTTTAAAATGCAGGGAAATTTTGCAAGTTAGCATTATAATTAGTAGCTGGAGGGTACGGTATTTTTTTTTGTTTGGTCGATGTGGATGGGGGGGTCAGGCCCTCTGTCAGTTCGCTGGTTAGTTTTTATTATCCCCAGAGAGGAGAAGTGGGCATGTGTTTGGCAGGTGAAAAGGGCGGATTCTGTTTCAAAGAATTAACGATGATCCCCATGGTCATCCCGTTCCTTTAATAGTCCTTTACTTCATCAGCTGGAAATCCACCATGGTTCTATATACTCCTCTTTGCGTGGGAACAGGTAACTGGCTTGTTCCAAGAAGTATGCCACAGAGCTTTTCAATTAACCACTACGTTGAAAATTATTTGCAGGTGTTCAGCG
The DNA here is from genome assembly GCF_041146395.1 of Eulemur rufifrons. Taxonomy (NCBI): domain Eukaryota; kingdom Metazoa; phylum Chordata; class Mammalia; order Primates; family Lemuridae; genus Eulemur; species Eulemur rufifrons. The sequence continues at coordinate 3,409,559 of NW_027182818.1, read as the reverse complement.
TTTCACCATAATTGTGATAACGTTTGCTCGTGCCTCCTGAAACCCAAGATGGCTGCCATGAACATAACTATGCTGAGGCGTAGCTGACTTGGTTTTGCCTATTTTTGTTAGTGGAGACTGACAAGAATCCATTCTTCTAAGTATCATCTCACCATCATTTTTCCATTGTTTAAAAATGCAGGGAAATTTTGCAAGTTAGCATTATAATTAGTAGCTGGAGGCTACGGTGTTTTTTTTTTTTTTTCCTGTGGGGTCGGTGTGTATGTGTTGGTCAGGCCCTCTGTCAGTTCGCTGGTTTGTTTTTATTATCCCCAGAGAGGAGAATTGGGTATTAGTATGGCAGGTGAAAACTGCGGATCTCTTTCAGAGAATTAAACAGGATCCGCATGGTAATCCCGTTCCTTTAAGAATCCTTTGCTTCATGAGCTGGAAATCCACCATGGTTCTATATACTTCTCTATGCGTGGGCACAGGAAACTGGCTTCTTCCAAGAAGTATGCCTCAGATCTTTTCAATTAACCAGTATGTTGAAAATCCTTTGCAGGTTTTCAGCTTTTCACCATAATTGTGATAACGTGTGTATGTGCCTACTGAAACCAAATATGGCTGCTACGGACATAACTATGCCGAGGCGTAGCTGACTTGGTGTTGCCTATTTTTGTCAGTGGAGACTGACAAGAAGCCATTCTTCTAAGTATCATCCCACCATCATTTCTCCATTGTTTAAAAATGCAGGGAAATTTTGCAAATTGGCATTATAATTAGTAGCTGGAGGGTACTTTTTTTTTTTGTGGGTTCGGTCAGGATGGGTGTTCAGGCCCTCTGTCAGATCGCTGGTTTGTTTTTATTATCACCAGAGAAGAGTAGTGTGCATGTGTTTGGCAGGTGAAAAGTGCGGATTCTGTTTCAGAGAATTAAACAGGATCCGCATGGTCATCTCATTCCTTTAAGAATCCTTTGCTTCATCAGCTGGGATTCCACCATGTTTCTATATACTCCTCTATGCGTTGGCACAGGTACCTGGCTTGTTCCAAGAAGTATGCTGGAGAGTTTTCAAATGAACCAGTACGTTGGAAATATTTGCAGGTTTTCAGCGTTTCACCATAATTTTGATAACGTTTGTATGTGCCTCCTGAAACCCAAGAAGGCTGCGACGGACATAACTATGTTGAGGAGTAGCTGACTTGGTGTTGCCTATTTTTGTTAGTGGAGACAGACAAGAAGCCATTCTTCTAAGTATCATCCCACCACCATTTTTCCATTGTTTTAAAATGCAGGGAAATTTTGCAAGTTAGCATTATAATTAGTAGCTGGAGGGTACGGTTTTTTTTGTGTGTGGTCGATGTGGATGGGGTGGTCAGGCCCTCTGTCAGTTCGCTGGTTAGTTTTTATTATCCCCAGAGAGGAGAAGTGGGCATGTGTTTGGCAGGTGAAAAGGGCGGATTCTGTTTCAGAGAATTAACGATGATCCCCATGGTCATCCCGTTCCTTTAATAATCCTTTACTTCATCAGCTGGTAATCCACCATGGTTCTATATACTCCTCTTTGCGTGGGAACAGGTAACTGGCTTGTTCCAAGAAGTATGCCGCAGGGCTTTTCAATTAACCAGTACGTTGAAAATATTTGCAGGTTTTCAGCGATTCACCATAATTGTGATAACGTTTGTTTGTGCCTCCTGAAACCCAAGAAGGCTGCCACGGACATAACTATGCTGAGGAGTAGCTGACTTGGTGTTGCCTATTTTTTTTGGTGGAGACTAACAAGAAGCCATTCTTCTAAGTATCATCCCCCCACCATTTTTCCATTGTTTTAAAATGCAGGGAAATTTTGCAAGTTAGCGTTATAATTAGTAGCTGGAGGGTACGTTTTTTTTTTTTTTTGTGTGTGTGGTCGATGTGGATGGGGGTGTCAGGCCCTCTGTCAGTTCGCTGGTTAGTTTTTATTATCCCCAGAGAGGAGAAGTGGGCATGTGTTTGGCAGGTGAAAAGGGCGGATTCTGTTTCAGAGAATTAACGATGATCCCCATGGTCATCCCGTTCCTTTAATAATCCTTTACTTCATCAGCTGGAAATCCACCATGGTTCTATATACTCCTCTTTGCGTGGGAACAGGTAACTGGCTTGTTCCAAGAAGTATGCCACAGAGCTTTTCAATTAACCACTACGTTGAAAATTATTTGCAGGTGTTCAGCGTTTCACCATAATTGTGATAACGTTTGTTTGTGCCTCCTGAAACCCAAGAAGGCTGCCACGGACATAACTATGCTGAGGAGTAGCTGACTTGGTGTTGCCTATTTTTTTTGGTGGAGACTAACAAGAAGCCATTCTTCTAAGTATCATACCACCACCATTTTTCCATTGTTTTAAAATGCAGGGAAATTTTGCAAGTTAGCATTTTAATGAGTACCTGGAGGGTACGGTATTTTTTTTTTGTTTGGTCGATGTGGATGGGGGGGTCAGGCCCTCTGTCAGTTCGCTGGTTAGTTTATATTATCCCCAGAGAGGAGAAGTGGGCATGTGTTTGGCAGGTGAAAAGGGCGGATTCTGTTTCAAAGAATTAACGATGATCCCCATGGTCTTCCCGTTCCTTTAATAATCCTTTAATTCATCAGCTGGAAATCCACCATGGTTCTATATACTCCTCTTTGCGTGGGAACAGGTAACTGGCTTGTTCCAAGAAGTATGCCGCAGAGCTTTTCAATTAACCACTACGTTGAAAATTATTTGCAGGTGTTCAGCGTTTCACCATAATTGTGATAACGTTTGCTTGTGCCTCCTGAAACCCAAGATGGCTGCCACGAACATAACTATGCTGAGGCGTAGCTGACTTGGTTTTGCCTATTTTTGTTAGTGGAAACTGACAAGAATCCATTCTTCTAAGTATCATCTCACCATCATTTTTCCATTGTTTAAAAATGCAGGAAAATTTTGCAAGTTAGCATTATAATTAGTAGCTGGAGGCTACGGTGTTTTTTTTTTTTTTCCTGTGGGGTCGGTGTGTATGTGTTGGTAAGGCCCTCTGTCAGTTCGCTGGTTTGTTTTTATTATCCCCAGAGAGGAGACGTGGGTATTAGTATGGCAGGTGAAAACTGCGGATCTGTTTCAGAGAATTAAACAGGATCCGCATGCTAATCCCGTTCCTTTAAGAATCCTTTGCTTCATGAGCTGGGAATCCACCATGGTTCTATATACTTCTCTATGTGTGGGCACAGGAAACTGGCTTCTTCCAAGAAGTATGCCTCAGACCTTTTCAATTAACCAGTATGTTGAAAATCCTTTGCAGGTTTTCAGCGTTTCACCATAATTGTGATAACGTGTGTATGTGCCTACTGAAACCAAATATGGCTGCTATGGACATAACTATGCCGAGGCGTAGCTGACTTGGTTTTGCCTATTTTTGTCAGTGGGGACTGACAAGAAGCCATTCTTCTAAGTATCATCCCACCATCATTTATCCATTGTTTAGAAATGCAGGGAAATTTTGCAAATTGGCATTATAATTAGTAGCTGGAGGGTACTTTTTTTTTTTTGTGGGTTCGGTCACGATGGGTGTTCAGGCCCTCTGTCAGATCGCTTTTTGTTTTTATTATCCCCAGAGAAGAGTAGTGGGCATGTGTTTGGCAGGTGAAAAGTGCGGATTCTGTTTCAGAGAATTAAACAGGATCCGCATGGTCATCTCATTCCTTTAAGAATCCTTTGCTTCATCAGCTGGGATTCCACCATGTTTCTATATACTCCTCTATGCGTGGGCACAGGTACCTGGCTTGTTCCAAGAAGTATGCTGGAGAGTTTTCAAATGAACCAGTACGTTGAAAATTATTTGCAGGTTTTCAGCGTTTCACCATAATTGTGATAACGTTTGTATGTGCCTCCTGAAACCCAAGAAGGCTGCGACGGACATAACTATGCTGAGGAGTAGCTGACTTGGTGTTGCCTATTTTTGTTAGTGGAGACAGACAAGAAGCCATTCTTCTAAGTATCATCCCACCACCATTTTTCCATTGTGTTAAAATGCAGGGAAATTTTGCAAGTTAGCATTATAATTAGTAGCTGGAGGGTACGGTTTTTTTGTGTGTGTGGTCGATGTGGATGGGGGGGTCAGGCCATCTGTCAGTTCGCTGGTTAGTTTTTATTATCCCCAGAGAGGAGAAGTGGGCATGTGTTTGGCAGGTGAAAAGGGCGGATTCTGTTTCAGAGAATTAACGATGATCCCCATGCTCATCCCGTTCCTTTAATAATCCTTTACTTCATCAGCTGGAAATCCACCATGATTCTATATACTCCTCTTTGCGTGGGAACAGGTAACTGGCTTGTTCCAAGAAGTATGCCGCAGAGCTTTTCAATTAACCACTACGTTGAAAATTATTTGCAGGTGTTCAGCGTTTCACCATAATTGTGATAACGTTTGTTTGTGCCTCCTGAAATCCAAGAAGGCTGCGACGGACATAACTATGCTGAGGAGTAGCTGACTTGGTGTTGCCTATTTTTTTTGGTGGAGAGTAACAAGAAGCCATTCTTCTAAGTATCATCCCACCACCATTTTTCCATTGTTTTAAAATGCAGGGAAATTTTGCAAGTTAGCATTATAATTAGTAGCTGGAGGGTACGGTTTTTTTTTGTGTGTGGTCGATGTGGATGGGGGTGTCAGGCCCTCTGTCAGTTCGCTGGTTAGTTTTTATTATCCCCAGAGAGGAGAAGTGGGCATGTGTTTGGCAGGTGAAAAGGGCGGATTCTGTTTCAGAGAATTAACGATGATCCCCATGGTCATCCCGTTCCTTTAATAATCCTTTACTTCATCAGCTGGAAATCCACCATGGTTCTATATACTCCTCTTTGCGTGGGAACAGGTAACTGGCTTGTTCCAAGAAGTATGCCACAGAGCTTTTCAATTAACCACTACGTTGAAAATTATTTGCAGGTGTTCAGCGTTTCACCATAATTGTGATAACGTTTGTTTGTGCCTCCTGAAACCCAAGAAGGCTGCCACGGACATAACTATGCTGAGGAGTAGCTGACTTGGTGTTGCCTATTTTTTTTGGTGGAGACTAACAAGAAGCCATTCTTCTAAGTATCATACCACCACCATTTTTCCATTGTTTTAAAATGCAGGGAAATTTTGCAAGTTAGCATTTTAATGAGTACCTGGAGGGTACGGTATTTTTTTTTTGTTTGGTCGATGTGGATGGGGGGGTCAGGCCCTCTGTCAGTTCGCTGGTTAGTTTATATTATCCCCAGAGAGGAGAAGTGGGCATGTGTTTGGCAGGTGAAAAGGGCGGATTCTGTTTCAAAGAATTAACGATGATCCCCATGGTCTTCCCGTTCCTTTAATAATCCTTTAATTCATCAGCTGGAAATCCACCATGGTTCTATATACTCCTCTTTGCGTGGGAACAGGTAACTGGCTTGTTCAAAGAAGTATGCCGCAGAGCTTTTCAATTAACCACTACGTTGAAAATTATTTGCAGGTGTTCAGCGTTTCACCATAATTGTGATAACGTTTGCTTGTGCCTCCTGACCCAAGAAGGCTGCCACGAACATAACTATGCTGAGGCGTAGCTCACTTGGTTTTGCCTATTTTTGTTAGTGGAGACTGACAAGTATCCATTCTTCTAAGTATCATCTCACCATCATTTTTCCATTGTTTAAAAATGCAGGAAAATTTTGCAAGTTTGCATTATAATTAGTAGCTGGAGGCTACGGTGTTTTTTTTTTTTTTTCCTGTGGGGTCGGTGTGTATGTGTTGGTAAGGCCCTCTGTCAGTTCGCTGGTTTGTTTTTATTATCCCCAGAGAGGAGAAGTGGGTATTAGTATGGCAGGTGAAAACTGCGGATCTCTTTCAGAGAATTAAACAGGATCCACATGGTAATCCCGTTCCTTTAAGAATCCTTTGCTTCATGAGCTGGGAATCCACCATGGTTCTATATACTTCTCTATGTGTGGGCACAGGAAACTGGCTTCTTCCAAGAAGTATGCCTCAGAGCTTTTCAATTAACCAGTATGTTGAAAATCCTTTGCAGGTTTTCAGCTTTTCACCATAATTGTGATAACGTGTGTATGTGCCTACTGAAACCAAATATGGCTGCTACGGACATAACTATGCCGAGGCGTAGCTGACTTGGTGTTGCCTATTTTTGTCAGTGGAGACTGACAAGAAGCCATTCTTCTAAGTATCATCCCACCATCATTTCTCCATTGTTTAGAAATGCAGGGAAATTTTGCAAATTGGCATTATAATTAGTAGCTGGAGGGTACTTTTTTTTTTTTGTGGGTTCGGTCACGATGGGTGTTCAGGCCCTCTGTCAGATCGCTTTTTGTTTTTATTATCCCCAGAGAAGAGTAGTGGGCATGTGTTTGACAGGTGAAAAGTGCGGATTCTGTTTCAGAGAATTAAACAGGATCCGCATGGTCATCTCATTCCTTTAAGAATCCTTTGCTTCATCAGCTGGGATTCCACCATGTTTCCATATACTCCTCTATGCGTTGGCACAGGTACCTGGCTTTTTCCAAGAAGTATGCTGGAGAGTTTTCAAATGAACCAGTACGTTGAAAATTATTTGCAGGTTTTCAGCGTTTCACCATAATTGTGATAACGTTTGTATGTGCCTCCTGAAACCCAAGAAGGCTGCGACGGACATAACTATGCTGAGGAGTAGCTGACTTGGTGTTGCCTATTTTTGTTAGTGGAGACAGACAAGAAGCCATTCTTCTAAGTATCATCCCACCACCATTTTTCCATTGTTTTAAAATGCAGGGAAATTTTGCAAGTTAGCATTATAATTAGTAGCTGGAGGGTACGGTTTTTTTTTGTGTGTGGTCGATGTGGATGGGGGGGTCAGGCCCTCTGTCAGTTCGCTGGTTAGTTTTTATTATCCCCAGAGAGGAGAAGTGGGCATGTGTTTGGCAGGTGAAAAGGGCGGATTCTGTTTCAGAGAATTAACGATGATCCCCATGGTCATCCCGTTCCTTTAATAATCCTTTACTTCATCAGCTGGAAATCCACCATGGTTCTATATACTCCTCTTTGCGTGGGAACAGGTAACTGGCTTGTTCCAAGAAGTATGCCGCAGAGCTTTTCAATTAACCACTACGTTGAAAATTATTTGCAGGTGTTCAGCGTTTCACCATAATTGTGATAACGTTTGTTTGTGCCTCCTGAAACCCAAGAAGGCTGCGACGGATATAACTATGCTGAGGAGTAGCTGACTTGGTGTTGCCTATTTTTTTTGGTGGAGAGTAACAAGAAGCCATTCTTCTAAGTATCATCCCACCACCATTTTTCCATTGTTTTAAAATGCAGGGAAATTTTGCAAGTTAGCATTATAATTAGTAGCAGGAGGGTACGGTATTTTTTTGTGTGTGGTCGATGTGGATGGGGGGGTCAGGCCCTCTGTCAGTTCGCTGGTTAGTTTTTATTATCCACAGAGAGGAGAAGTGGGCATGTGTTTGGCAGGTGAAAAGGGCGGATTCTGTTTCAGAGAATTAACGATGATCCCCATGGTCATCCCGTTCCTTTAATAATCCTTTACTTCATCAGCTGGAAATCCACCATGGTTCTATATACTCCTCTTTGCATGGGAACAGGTAACTGGCTTGTTCCAAGAAGTATGCCGCAGAGCTTTTCAATTAATCACTACGTTGAAAATTATTTGCAGGTGTTCAGCGTTTCACCATAATTGTGATAACGTTTGTTTGTGCCTCCTGAAACCCAACATGGCTGCCACGAACATAACTATGCTGAGGCGTAGCTGACTTGGTGTTGCCTATTTTTGCTAGTGGAGACTGACAAGAATCCATTCTTCTAAGTATCATCTCACCATCATTTTTCCATTGTTTAAAAATGCAGGAAAATTTTGCAAGTTAGCATTATAATTAGTAGCTGGAGGGTACGGTTTTTTTTTGTGTGTGGTCGTTGTGGATGTGTTGTTCAGGCCCTCTCTCAGTTCGCTGGTTTGTTTTTATTATCCCCAGAGAGGAGAAGTGGGCATGTGTTTGGCAGGTGAACAGTTCGGATTCTGTTTCAGAGAATGAAAAAGGATCCGCATGCTCATCCCGTTCCTTTAGGAAACTTTTGCTTCATCAGCTGGGAATCCACCATGGTTCTATATACTCCTCTATGTATGGGCACAGGTAACTGGCTTGTTCCAAGAAGTATGCCGCAGAGCTTTTCAATTAAGCAGTACGTTGAAAATTATTTGCAGGTTTTCAGCGTTTCACCATAATTCTTATAATGTTTGTATGTGTCTCCTGAAACCCAATATGGCTGCGACGGACATAACTATGCTGAGGAGTAGCTGACTTGGTATTGCCTATTTTTGTTAGTGGAGACAGACAAGAAGCCATTCTTCTAAGTATCATCCCACCACCATTTTTCCATTGTTTTAAAATGCAGGGAAATTTTGCAAGTTAGCATTATAATTAGTTGCTGGAGTGTACGTTTTTTTTTTTTTTTTTTTTTTGTGGTCGATGTGGATCGGGTGGTCAGGCCCTCTGTCAGTTCGCTGGTTAGTTTTTATTATCCCCAAATAGGAGAAGTGGGCATGTGTTTGGCAGGTGACAAGGGCGGATTCTGTTTCAGAGAATTAACGATGATCCCCATGGTCATCTCGTTCCTTTAATAATCCTTTACTTCATGAGCTGGAAATCCACCATGATTCTATATACTCCTCTTTGCGTGGGAACAGGTAACTGGCTTCTTCCAAGAAGTATGCCGCAAAGCTTTTCAATTAACCACTACGTTGAAAATTATTTGCAGGTGTTCAGCGTTTAACCCTAACCAGAACCATTAAGCTAACCCTGAACCCTATCCCTAACCCCAGCAGTAAACTTTAACCCTAAACCTAAGCCCAACCCGTAACCCTAATCCTATCCTTTTACCCTAAAACTAACCCCTAAACCTAACCCCTATACCTCACCCTAACTCTAACCCCAATCCTAATTCTAACCATACCCCTTCATAAAACACTAACTCCTAACCGCTAACCCTAACACTAACCAAAAACCTTAATCACTAATCCCTAACCCTAACGCTTAACCTTTACCCTAACCGTTAACCCTCACCCTAAATCTTAACACTGACCCTAACCTTAACCTTTAACTCTAAGCCTAACCCTTAACCCTACAGTAAGGATGACCCTTAATGCTAATGGGATGCCTTATCCCTAACCCTAACACTACAGCTAAAAATAACCCTAACCTTGGATCCTTAAACCTAACCCCTAACACTTACTTTAATCCCAAACCCTAACCCTAATCCTTAAACCTAACCCTATCTCTTAAGCCTAATGCTAGCCCTTACCCTAACGCCTAGATCTATCCCTAAATCTAACCTACCGCCTAATCCTAACCTTAAGCCCTAATGCTAACACTAACCCTGAACCCTAAACCTACCCGTATCCCTTAACACTAACCCTATCCGTGAACCTTAACCCTGACCCTAACCATTACCCGCACACAAGCATTTAACCCTGACCCTAACCCTAATCCTTAATGCTAACCCTAACACTAAACCCTAACCCTAAGCCCAACACTTAACCCTAATCCTATCCCTTAACGCTAACCCTAATGCTAACCCCTAAACTTAACCCTAACCGTGACCAGTAAACCTAACCCTAACCTCTAACACAAACCATAGCACATAACTCTAACCCTAAAACTAACCCTAACCCTAACCCTAACCCCTAACCCTTAACCTTAACCCTAAGCGTTAACTCTCACGCTAACCTTTAATCCTAACCCTAATCCTAATCTTCAACCCTAAACCGAACACTTAACCCTAACCCTGTACCAAACCCTAACCCCTCATCTTAACCCTAACCGTAAACCTCAACCCTAAACCAAAGTGTAACTGTTAAACCTAAGAGTAGCCTTTAACCCTAACCCTAATCCCTAACCCTAAGCCCTCACCCTAACACTAAACTTCATCCTTAACCCTAACCAGAATCCTAACCCTAAATCTAATTCTCAGACTTCTTGCTTTCTTAGAGTTTAGAAAGCCTGCAATCCTCCCATGCCATGCGTGAAAGGAGGCTCTACCACTGTGTCCTGCATGAAACCCACGGGCCCATACCCAGAGTATGATAGAGTGGATTCCTGGGTACAATCCAAGCCCGTTAAACTCCCCCCGCCCGCCTACTGCAGACAGGGCACGTGCGCTAAGCATAAACAGTACCTTTAACAGATATCCCTAACCCTGAACATAACACCCAACCCTGTTCCTATTTCTCCCCTTAACACGTAAACCTCACCGTGCGCCTAACTTTAACCTTTTATCCTAACGTTAATGCATAACCCATTTCCTGAGAACAACCCCTATCCCATAATTCTAACCCTATCTCCTAGTCATCACTGTGACACCTAATCCCTAACCCTAATTCTAAACCGCTAACCCTAACCGTAACCCTACCTACAACCCTAACACTGACAGTAACCCTTACTTCTAACCCCAACGCTATGCCTAACAAAAACCCTAACCCTTGACCCTAACCCTTCACCCTAACCCCTAAGCCTTACCCTAATCCTTAACCCTAATCCTAATCCTAACCATTAAACCTAATCCTAGGTCTTAAAGCTCACCCTAAACCTTACCCTCACGACTAGACCTAACCCTGACATTAACCTAACACCTAACCCTAACCAGAACCCCTAAAGCTAACCCTGAACTCTATCCCTAACCCTAGCAGTAAACTTTAACCCTAAACCTAAGCCCATCCCCTAGCCCTAATCCTATCCTTTTACCCTAAAACTAACCCCTAAACCTAACCCCTATACCTCACCCTAACTCTAACCGCAATCCTAATTCTAACCATACCCCTTCAGAAAACACTAACTCCTAACCGCTAACCCTAACACTAACCAAAAACCCTAATCACTAATCCCTAACCCTAACACTTAACCTTTTCCCTGACCGTTAACCCTCACCCTAAATCTTAACACTGACCCTAACCTTAAACTTTAACTCTAAGCCTAACCCTTAACCCTGCAGTAAGGAAGACCCTTAATGCTAATGGGATCCCTTATCCCTAACCCTAACACTACAGCTAAAAATAACCCTAACCTTGGATCCTTAAACCTAACCCCTAACACTTACTTTAACCCCAAACCCTAACCCTAATCCTAAGCATTAAACCTAAACCTATCTCTCAAACCTAACGCTAGCCCTTACCCTAACGCCTAGATCTAACCCTAAATCTAACCTACCGCCTAATCCTAACCTTAAGCCCTAATGCTAACACTAACCCTGAACCCTAAACCTACCCGTATCCCTTAACACTAACCCTATCCGTGAACCTTAACCCTGACCCTAACCATTACCCGCACCCAAGCATTTAACCCTGACCCTAACCCTAATCCTTAATGATAACCCTAACACTAAACCCTAACCCTAAGCACAACACTTAACCCTAATCCTATCCCTTAACCCTAACCCTAACCCTAATGCTGCCCCCTAAACGTAACCCTAACCGTGACCAGTAAACCTAACCCTAACCTCTAACACAAACCATAGCACATAACTCTAACCCTAAAACTAACCCTAACCCTAACCCTAACCCTAAACCCTAACTCTTAACCTTAACCCTAAGCGTTAACTCTCACGCTAACCTTTAATCCTAACCCTAATCCTAATCTTCAACCCTAAACCTAACACTTAACCCTAACCCTGTACCAAACCCTAACCCCTCATCTTAACCCTAACCGTAAACCTCAACCCTAAACCAAAGTGTAACCGTTAAAGCTAAGAGTAACCTTTAACCCTAACCCTAATCCCTAACCCTAAGCCCTCACCCTAACACTAAACTTCATCCTTAACCCTAACCAGAATCCTAACCCTAAATCTAATTCTCAGACTTCTTGCTTTCTTAGAGTTTAGAAAGCCTGCAATCCTCCCATGTCATGCGTGAAAGGAGGCTCTACCACTGTGTCCTGCATGAAACCCACGGGCCCATACCCAGAGTATGATAGAATGGGTTCCCGGGTACAATTCCAGCCCCCTAAACTCCCCCCGCCCGCCTACTGCAGACAGGGCCCGTGCGCTAAGCATAAACAATACCTTTAACAGATAACCCTAACCCTGAACATAACACCCAACCCTGTTCCTATTTCTCCCCTTAACACGTAAACCTCACCGTGCGCCTAACTTTATCCTCTTATCCTAACGTTAATGCATAACCCATTTCCTGAGAACAACCCCTATCCCATAATTCTAACCCTATCTCCTAGTCATCACTGTGACACCGAATCCCTAACCCTAATTCTAAACCGCTAACCTTAACCGTAACCCTACCTACAACCCTAACACTGACAGTAACCCTTACTTCTAACCCCAACGCTATGCCTAACAAAAACCCTAACCCTTCACCCTAACCCCTAAGCCTTACCCTAACCCTTAACCCTAATCCTAATCCTAACCATTAAACCTAACCGTAGCTCTTAAAGCTAACCCTAAACCTTACCCTCACGACTAGACCTAACCCTGACATTAACCTAACACCTAACCCTAACCAGAACCCCTAAAGCTAACCCTGAACTCTATCCCTAACCCTAGCAGTAAACTTTAACCCTAAACCTAAGCCCATCCCCTAGCCCTAATCCTATCCTTTTACCCTAAAACTAACCCCTAAACCTAACCCCTATACCTCACCCTAACTCTAACCCCAATCCTAATTCTAACCATACCCCTTCATAAAACACTAACTCCTAACCGCTAACCCTAACACTAACCAAAAACCTTAATCACTAATCCCTAACCCTAACGCTTAACCTTTACCCTAACCGTTAACCCTCACCCTAAATCTTAACACTGACCCTAACCTTAACCTTTAACTCTAAGCCTAACCCTTAACCCTACAGTAAGGAAGACCCTTAATGCTAATGGGATCCCTTATCCGTAACCCTAACACTACAGCTAAAAATAACCCTAACTTTAGATCCTTAAACCTAACCCCTAACACTTACTTTAACCCCAAACCCTAATCCTAATCCTAAGCATTCAACCTAACCTATCTCTTAACCCTAACGCTAGCCCTTACCCTAACGCCTAGATCTAACCCTAAATCTAACTTACCGCCTAATCCTAACCTTAAGCCCTAATGCTAACTCTAACCCTGAACCCTAAACCTAACCGTAACCCTTAACACTAACCCTATCCCTAACCCCCTTACCCTGACTCTGTTAACCCTCACCCTAACCCTCAACCCTGACCCTAAACTTAAACCTTAATCCTAACCATGCGTGAGATGAGCCTCTGCCTTTGTCCTGCGTGACAGTTGAAGCCCAACACCCAGGGTACGATGAAGTGGGGACGCAGCCTTGCTCCACAAACACAGTGCCCCGTACGTTAGACAGGACCCGTGCCCTAACACACACCATTAAACGTAAGCCCGAACCCTATCACTAAACCAAACCCTTCGTAAGCCCTGAATCTAACTCCTAATAGTAACCCTAATCCCTGACCCTTACTCTTGCCTCTCATCCTAAGCCTAAACCCAACCACTAAACATAATCCTAATCTCTAACCCTAACAGTAATCCTAACCCTAATTCTAACCTAAAACCCTAACCCCTAAACCTAATCCTAGTCCCTAACACCTAACCTTACCCTAAACCCAATTCCAATTCTCAGACTTTTGCAATTCAAAAACTTAAAAAAGCCTACAATCCACCAATGCAGTGTCTGAGATGAGCGTCCGCCCCTATGTCCTGCATGACAGGCAGGCGCCAATGCCCAGGGTACTATGGAGTGGAGTCCTGGGGTCTGTAGGCTTGCTAAACTCCAGTTTGGAAGAATTACTATAGTCATATATAGGGATGCTTACATTTACTTATAGAAAGCAACTATTGGTGTGTGATTTGTAGGCTTGCCTTACTCTAGTTTGGATGAAGAAGCTGAATCATATATAGGAATATTAGCTTTGAGTTAGAGGAAGCATCTATGGGGGGTGCTTTTTTGGCTTGTTAAACTCTGGTTTGGAAGAAGTTCGAGAGTCTTATATAGGAACGATATCATTCTTTCAGAGAAAGCAATTATAGGGAGTTGGTTTGTAGGCTTGCTAAGCTCTAGTTTGGAGGAAGGCGAGAGTCATATATAGGAACGCTTACGTTCACATAAAGCGTCTACGGGGGGACGGTTTCTAGGCTTCCTAAACTCTAGCTTGGAAAAAGAGGACAGTTATGTATAGGAACTCTCGGCGGGGGATTTGTGGCATTGCTAAAATCTTAGATTGGAAAAGTTGCGAGAGTCTTACATAGGAATGTTAACATTCACTCAATGAAAGCAACTATAAGGGGTGCTTTCCAGGCTGGCTACACTCTAATTTGGAAAAAGTGCGACAGTCATGTATAGGAAGGCTTATATTCACTCAGACAAAGCAATTATGTGTAGGTGTATAGTAGGCATGCTAACTCTAGTTTGGAAAATTTCGAGAGCCATGTATAGGAAAGCTTACAGTAACTTAGAGAAAGCAACGAACAGGGGTGGAGTGTAGGCTTGCTAAACTCTAGTTTGGAGAAAATGCCATAGTCATATATAAGGAACGCTTAAATTCATTCAGAGAAAACAGCTGTCGGGGATTGGTTTGTAGACTTAACTCTAGTTTGGAAGAAGTGCGAGAGACATATATAGGAATGTTTACATTGACTCAAAGAAAGCAACTATGGAGGAGTGTTATTTTGGCATGCCAGATGCTAGTTAAGAAGAGGTACAAGACTCATATATAGGAACGCTTACATTCACACAGCGAGAGCAACTACGGAGTAGTGTCAGGTAGACATGTTAAAGTCTAGCTTGGGAGAAGTTCCAGAGTCCTATATAGGAAAGGTAACAGCCACTTTGAAAAAGCAAGTCTTGGCGGGTGGTTTGTAGGCCTGCAAAACCCTGTTTTGGTTGAAGTGTGAGAATCATATATGAGAACGCTTACATTCACTCAGAGAAAGCAACGATGGGGTTGTTTGTAGGCTTACTAAACTGCAGTTTGGAAGAAGCACGAGAATCACATATAGGAGCACATACATTTTGACGCACTGAAAGTAACTATGGGGTGGTGTTTTATAGGCATGCTAAACTCTAGTTTGGACGAAGTTTGAGAATCACATATAAGAAAGCTTAGAGTCACTTAGAGAAAGGAAATCTCTGGGTGTGGAATGTAGGCCTGCCAAACTCTATTTTGGTTTAAGAGTGAGAGTCATATATGGGAAGGCTTACATTCCCTCAGAGAAAGCAACGACGGCGTGGTGGTTTGTAGGCATACTAAACTCTAGTTTGGAAGAAGTAGGAGAATGATATATGGGAACGCTTACATTCACGTAGAGAAAGCAATTATGGGGTGGCGTTTTTGTAGCCATGCTAATCTCTAGTTTGGAAGAAGTTAAGGAGTAATATATAGGAAAGGGTATAGTCATAGAAACCAACTCTCGGGGGATGTTTTGTACACCTGCAAAACTCCAGTTTGGAAGTGGGGGAGAGTCATATTGGGGACCGCGTGCATTCACTCAGAGAAATCAACGATGGGATTGTGATTTGTAGGCATAGTCAACTCTAGTTTGGAAGAAGTACGAGAATCGTATATAGGAACGCTTACCTTCACGCAGAGAAAGCAACTATGGGGTGATGTTTGTATGCCTACTAAAATATAGTTTGGAGGAAGTTCGAGAGCCATATCTGGGAAGCTTACAGTCACTTAGAGAAAGCAGCTCTCGGGGGTGTTTCGTAGGCCTGCTAAACTCTATTTTCAATGAAGTGTTAGAATAATATATGGGAACTCAGTGAAAACAACGTTGTGGTTGTGGTTCCTAGGCATACTAACCTGTAATTTGGAAGAAGCAAGAGAATCACATGTAGAACCGCTTACATTCCGGCACCGAATGCAACTATGGGGTGGTGTTTTGTAGGCTTGCAAAACTCTAGTTTGGACGAAGTTTGAGAGTCATATATAGGAAAGTTTACAGTCACGTAGAGAAAGCAACTCTCTGGGTGTGGAATGTAGAGTTATTTTGGTTGAAATAGAGTTATTTTGGTTGAAGTGTGAGAGTCATATATGGGAACGCTTACATTCACTCAGAGAAAACAACGTTTGGGTGGTGGTTTGTAGGGCATACTAAACTGTAGTTTGGAAGAAGTACGAGAGTCCTATATAGGAACACTTACATTCACGCAGAGAAAGCACTTATGGCGTCAGGTTTTGTAGGCATGCTAAACTGCAGTTTGGAAGGAGTTGGAGAACCTTATACAGGAAAGATTACCGTCACCTAGGGAAAGCAACTCTCGGGAGATTTTTTTGTACACATGCTAAACTCTAATTTGGATGAAGTGTGAGAGTCAAACATGGGACCGCTTACATTCCCTCAGAGAAACAACACTGGGGTGGTTTTTGTAGGCATACTAAATAGTTTGGAAGAAGTACGAGAATGATATTTGGGAACGCTTACATTCACACAGAGAAAGCAACTACGGGGTGGTGTTTTGTAAGCATGCTATAGTTTGGAAGAAGTTCTAAACCTGAACAGTCACTTAGAGAAAGCAACTCTTGGTGGGTGATTTTTAGGTCTGCTAAATTGTATTTTGAAAGAAGTACCAGAGTCATATATACTAATGCTTACATTCATGCAAAGAAAAAACCATGGGGTGATGTTTTGTGGGCATGTTAACCTGTAGTTTGGAAGAAGTTGGAGAGTCTTATTTAGGAAAGCTTACAGTCACCTAGAGAAAGCAACTCTCGGGAGAGCCTTTCTTGGCCTGCTAAACTCTACTTTGCATCAATTGTGAGAGTCAAACATGGGAATGCTTTCATTCATTCAGAGAACGCAACGTTTGGGTGGTGGTTTGTAGGCATTCTAAACTGTATTTTGGAGGAAGTACGAGAGTCATGTATATGAACGCTTACATTCAGGCAGAGAAAGCAACTCTGGGGTCGTATTTTGTTGGCATGCTAAACTGTGGTTTGGAAGAAGTTCGAGAGTCTTATATAGGAAAGATTACAGTGACACAGAGAAAACAACTCTCGGAAGTTTATTGGTAGGCCTGCTAAACTCTAACTTGGATGAAATGTGAGAACGCTTGCATTCATTCACTCAGAGAAGGGAACATCGTGATGGTTTGAAGGCATAATAACTGTAGTTGGGAAGAAGTAGGAGAGTCATATATATGAACCGTTACATTCACGCAGAGAACGCAACTGTGGGGTGGCGATGTATGCATGTTAATCTGTAGTTTGGAGGAAGTGCGAGAGTCATATCTGGGGAAAATTACAGTCACTTAGAGAAAGGAACCATCTTGGGCTGGTTTGTAGATCTGCTAAATTCTATTTTGGAAACAGAGTGTGAGTCATATATGGGAACGCTTATGTTCACTCAGAGAAAGCAACCACGGTGTGGTGTTTTGTTGGCATGGTGTAGTTTGAAAGAAGTTGGAGATTCTTATATAGGAAAGTTTACAGTCACCTAGAGAAAGCAACTCACGGGGTGTTGTTTGTAGGCCTGCTAAACTCTAATTTAGATGAAGTGAGAGAGGCATATATATGAACGCTTATATTGATGCAGAGAAAGCAACTATGGGGTGGTGTTTTGTAGGCATGCTAAAATATAATTTGGAAGAAGTTCGAAAAGAGTCACTTAGAGAAAGCAACTCTCGGCGGTTGATTTTTCGGTGTGCTAAATTGTATTTTGAAAGAAGTACCAGAGTCATATATACAAACGCTTACATTCATGCAGAGAAAGCAACTGTGGGGTGGTGTTTTCTAGGCGTGCTAAACTCTAGTTTGGACGAAGTTTGAGAATCACATATAAGAAAGCTTAGAGTCGCTAAAGCAAATCTCTGGGTGTGGAATGTAGGCGTGCCAAACTCTATTTTGGTTTCAGAGTGAGAGTCATATATGGGAAGGCTTACATTCACTCAGAGAAAGCAACGATGGTGTGGTGGTTAGTAGGCATACTGAACTCTAGTTTGGAAGAAGTAGGAGAATGATATATGGGAACGCTTACATTCATGCAGAGAAAGCAATTATGGGGTGGCTTTTTTGTAGCCATGCAAATCTCTATTTTGCAAGAAGTTAAAGAGTAATATATAGGAAAGCGTACCGTCATTTATAGAAACCAACTTTCAGGGGATGGTTTGTAGGCCTGCAAAACTCTACTTTGGAAGAAGGGGGAGAGTCATATGGGGGACTGGGTACATTCACTCGGAGAAATCAACGATGGGGTTGTGGTTTGTAGGCATACTAAACTCTAGTTTGGAAGAAGGACGAGAATCATATATAGGAACGCTTACATTCATGCAGAGAAAGCAACTATGGAGTGATGTTTGTATGCCTACTAAACGATAGTTTGGAGGATGTTCGAGAGTCATATCTGGAAAGCTTACAGTCATTTAGAGAAAGCAACTCTCTGGGGATGGTTCGTAGGCCTGCTAAACTCTATTTTCAATGAAGTGTTAGAATCATATGCAGGAACGCTTACATTCACTCAGAGAAAGCAACGTTGGGGTGGCCGTTTTTGAGCATACTAAACTCTACTTTGGAAGAGGTACGAGAGACATAAATACGAACGCTTACATTAACACAGAGAAAGCAAATACGGGGTGCTGTAGTGCAGGCATGCTAAACTATAGATTGGAAGAAGTTGGAAAGCTGACAGTCACTTAGAGAAAGCAACTCTTGGCGGGTGATTTTTAGGTCTGCTAAATTGTATTTTGAAAAACGTACCAGAGTCATATATACAAACGCTTACATTCGTGCAGAGAAAGAAACTATGGGGTGACGTGTTGTTGGCATGCTAAACTGCAGTTTGAAAGGGGTTCCAGAGCGTTATATAGGATAGCTTACAGTCACCTAGAGAAAACAACACTCGGGACAGCTTTGCAAGCCTCTAAACACTAATTAGCAGCAATTGTGAGAGTCAAATATGGGAACGCTTACATTCATGGAGAGAACACAACGTTTGGGTGGTGGTTTGTAGGCATAATAACTGTAGGTCGGAAGAAGTAGGAGAGTCATATATATGAACAGTTACATTCACGCAGAGAAAGAAACTGTTGGGCGGTGTATGTACGCATGTTAATCTATACTTTGGAGGAAGTTTGAGAGTCATATCTGGGGAAAATTACAGTCACATAGCTAAATCAACCATCGGGGACTGGTTTGTAGGTCTGCTAAATTCTATTTTGGAAAAAGTGATTCATATAAGGGAATTCTTATGTTCACTCAGAGAAAGCAACGATGCGGTGGTGTATTGTTGGCATGCTAAACTTTAGTTTGGAAGAAGTTCGAGAGTTTTACATAGGAAAGCTTACATCCACCTAGAGAAAGCAACTCTCAGGATGTGGTTTATAGGCCTGGTGAACTCTAATTTGGATCAAGTGTGAGAGTCATACATACGAGTTCCAAAATACAGTTTAGTATGCCTACAAACCACCAGCCTAACATTGCTTTCTCTGAGTGGATATAGGCCTTCCCTTATATGAATCTCGGACTGCTTTCAAAATGCAATTTGCCTGACCTACAAAACACCGCCCGAGAGTTGCTTTCTCTCACTATAAGCTTTCCTATATATGACTTTGGAACATAATTTAGCATGCCAACAAAAGGCCACCCCATAGTTTGCGTGAATGTAAGCGTTCCTATGCATCACGCTCGTACTTCTTCCAAAGTATAGTACACCTACCAACCACCTCCCCAACGTTGCTTTTTCTGAGTGAATGTAAGCATTCTTTTATTCTCGTACTTCCTCCAAACTCCAGTTTAGTGTGACTAAAAATCACCACCGCAACCCTACTTTCTCTGAGTGAATGTTAGCGTTCCCGTTTATGATTCACACTTCATCCAAAATAGAATTTAGCAGAACTACAAACCGGCCCCCAAGGGTTGCTTTCTCTGTGAGACTGTAAGCTTTCCTATTACTCTTAACTTCTTCGCAACTAGAGATTTGCATGCCTACAAAACACCACCCCATATTTGCCCTCTCTACGTGAATGTAAGCACTCACATATATGACTCTGCTACTTCTTCCAAAATACAGTTTAGTATGCTTACAAACAACCACCCAAAAGTTAAGTTCTCTGAGAGAATGTTAGCGTTCCCATGTATGACAGTCACAAATGGTGCAAGGTAGAGTTTAGCAGGCTTACAAACAATCTCTCGAAAATTGCTTCCTCTAGCGGACAGTAAGCTTTCCTATAAAAGACTGTTGAACTTTTTCGAAACTACATTTCAGCACGCCAACAAAACATCACCACATAGTTTTTCTCAGCATAAATGTAACAGATTTTATATATGACTCTGGTACTTCTTTCAAAATACAATTTAGCACACCTCAAAATCAACCGCCGAGAGTTGCATTCTCTGTCACTGTCAGCTTTCGAACTTCTTCCAAATTATATTTTATCATGCCTACAAAACACCACCCCATAGTTGCTTTCTCTGCGTCCATATAAGCTTTCATATATATGACTCTCATACTTCTTCCAAACTGGAGTTAGTATACCTACAAACCGGCACCCAAATTTACCTTTCTCTGAGTGAATGAAGCGTATCCATGTATGCCTCTTTCACTTCATCCAAATTAGAGTTTAGCGGCCCACAAACCACCTCCTGTGAGTTACTTTCTCTAGGTGACTGTAAACTTTCCTATATAAGACTCTCGAACTTCTTCCAAACTACAGTTTAGCATGCCAACAATACAGCGCACCATCGTTGATTTCTCTGAGTGAACATAAGCGTTCCCATATATGACTCTCACTCTTCTTCCAAAATAGAATTTAGCAGACCTACACAACACCCGATGGTTCCAATTCTCTAGGTGACTCTAATTTTTCCCACATATGACTCTCGAGCTTCCTCCAAACTAGATTATGATGATTACATAGGCCACCCCACAGTTGCTTTCTCTTCGTGAATGTAACCGTTCATATATGACTCTCCTACTTCTTTTGAACTACAGCATTTATTCCTACAAACCATCACGACAACGTTCTTTCTCTGAGTGAATGCAAGTGTTCCTGCATATGATTCTAACACTTCATTGAAAATAGAGTTTAGCAGGCCTACGAACCACCCCCAGAGAGTTGCTTTCTCTAAATGACTGTAAGCTTTCCAGATATGACTCTCGAGTATCCTCCAAACTATCGTTTAGTAGGCATAGAAACATCACTCCGTAGTTGCTTTCTCTGCATGAATGTAAGCGTTCCTATATATGATTCTCGTCCTTCTTCCAAACTAGAGTTTAGTATGCCTACAAACCACAACCCCATCGTTGATTTCTCCGAGTGAATGTACCCAGTCCCCCATATGATTCTCCCCCTTCTTCCAAAGTAGAGTTTTGCAGGCCTACAAACCATCCCCCAAAAGTTGGTTTCTATAAATGATGGTACGCTTTCCTATATATTTCTCTTTAACTTCTTGCAAAATAGAGATTTGCATGGCTACAAAAAAGCCACCCCATAATTGCTTTCTCTGCATGAATGTAAGCGTTCCCATATATCATTCTCCTACTTCTTCCAAACTAGAGTTCAGTATGCCTACAAACCACCACACCATCGTTGCTTTCTCTGAGTGAATGTAAGCCTTCCCATATATGACTCTCACTCCGAAACCAAAATAGAGTTTAGCACGCCTACATTCCACACCCAGAGATTTGCTTTAAGCGACTCTAAGCTTTCTTATATGTGATTCTCAAACTTCGTCCAAACTAGAGTTTAGCACGCCTAGAAAACACCACCCCACAGTTCCTTTCTCTGCATGAATGTAAGCGTTTGAATATATGACACTGGTACTTCTTTCAAAATACAATTTAGCAGACCTAAAAATCCACCGCCAAGAGTTGCTTTCTCTAAATGACTGTCTGCTTTCGAACTTCTTCCAAACTATATTTTAGCAGGCCTACAAAACACCACCCCATAGTTGCTTTCTCTGCGTCCATATAAGCGTTCATATATATCACTCTAGTACTTCTTCCAAACTGGAGTTAGTATACCTACAAACCGGCACCCCAATTTACCTTTCTCTGAGTGAATGAAGCGTATCCATGTATGCCTGTTTCACTTCATCCAAATTAGAGTTTAGCGGCCTACAAACCACCTCCTGTGAGTTGCTTTCTGTAGGTGACTGTAAACTTTCCTATATAAGACTCTCGAACTTCTTCCAAACTACAGTTTAGCATGCCAACAATACAGCGCCCCATCGTTGATTTCTGTGAGTCAACATAAGCGTTCCCATCTATGACTCTCACTCTTTTTCCAAAATAGAATTTAGCAGACCTACACACTAGCCCCCGATGGTTCCTTTCTCTAAATGACTCTAATTTTCCCCAGATATGACTCTCGAACTTCCTCCAAACTACAGATTATGATGATTACATACGCCACCCCACAGTTGCTTTCTCTGCGTGAATGTAACCGTTCATATATGACTCTCCTACTTCTTCGAACTACAGTTGTTATTCCTACAAACCACCACGACAAAATTCTTTCTCTGAGTGAATGCAAGCGTTCTCACACTTCATCCAAATTACAGTTTAGCAGACCTACCAACAAACTACAGAGAGTTGTTTTCTCTGTGTCACTGTAATCTTTCCTATATAAGGCTCTCAAACTTCTTCCAAACCACAGTTTAGCATGCCAACAAAATACGATCACAGAGTTGCTTTCTCTGCGTGAATGTAAGCATTCGTATATATGACTCTCCTACTTCCTCCAAAATACAGTTTAGAATGCTTACAAACCACCACCCAAACGTT
This sequence comes from Eulemur rufifrons, assembly GCF_041146395.1. Classification (NCBI taxonomy): domain Eukaryota; kingdom Metazoa; phylum Chordata; class Mammalia; order Primates; family Lemuridae; genus Eulemur; species Eulemur rufifrons. The sequence continues at coordinate 3,386,844 of NW_027182818.1, read as the reverse complement.
GCGTTCTCTGAGTGAATGTAAGCGTTCCCATGTTTGACTCTCACAATTGATGCAAATTAGAGTTTAGCACGCTTAGAAACAATCTGCCGAGAGTTACTTTCTCTAGGTGACTGTAAGCTTTCTTATATAAGACTCGCGAACTTCTTCCAAACTACAGTTTAGCATGCCAACGAAACACTGCCCCATCGTTGATTTCTCTGAGTGAGCATAAGTGTTCCCACATATGACTTTCACTCTTCTTCCAAAATAGAATTTAGAAGATCTACAAAACGGCCCCCGATGGTTGCTTTCTCTAAGTGACTGCAATTTTCCCCAGATATGACTCTCAATCTTCCTCCAAAGTATAGATTAACATGCGTACATACACCACCCAACAGTTTCTTTCTCTGCGTGAATGTAACCGTTCATATATATGACTCTCCTACTTCTTCCGAACTACAGTTATTATGCCTACAAACCACCACCCAAACGTTGTGTTCTCTGAGTGAATGTAAGCGTTCCCATGTTTGACTCTCACAATTGCTGCTAATTAGTGTTTAGAGGCTTGCAAAGCTGTCCCGAGTGTTGCTTTCTCTAGGTGACTGTAAGCTATCCTATATAACACTCTGGAACTCCTTTCAAACTGCAGTTTAGCATGCCAAAAACACATCACCCCATAGTTTCTTTCTCTGCATGAATGTAAGCGTTTGTATATGACTCTGGTACGTCTTTCAAAATACAATTTAGCAGACCTAAAAATCACCCGCCAAGAGTTGCTTTCTCTAAGTGACTGTCAGCTTTCCAACTTCTTCCCATCTATAGTTTAGCATGCCTGCATTACAGCACCCCATATTTGCTTTGTCTGTGTTAATGTAAGCGTTCGTATTTATGTCTCTCGTACCTCTTCCAAAGTAGAGTTTAGTATGCTCAAAAACGGCCACCCCAACGTTGCTTTCTCTGAGTGAATGTAAGCGTTCCTGCATATGATTCTAACACTTCATTGAAAATAGAGTTTAGCAGGCCTACGAACCACCCCCAGAGAGTTGCTTTCTCTAAATGACTGTAAGCTTTCCAGATATGACTCTCGAGCATCCTCCAAACTATCGTTTAGTAGGCATACAAACATCACTCCATAGTTGCTTTCTCTGCATGAATGTAAGCGTTCCTATATATGATTCTCGTCCTTCTTCCAAACTAGAGTTTAGTATGCCTACAAACCACAACCCCATCGTTGATTTCTCCGAGTGAATGTACCCAGTCCCCCATATGATTCTCCCCCTTCTTCCAAAGTAGAGTTTTGCAGGCCTACAAACCATCCCCCAAAAGTTGGTTTCTATAAATGACGGTACGCTTTCCTATATATTTCTCTTTAACTTTTTGCAAAATAGAGATTTGCATGGCTACAAAAAAGCCACCCCATAATTGCTTTCTCTGCATGAATGTAAGCGTTCCCATATATCATTCTCCTACTTCTTCCAAACTAGAGTTCAGTATGCCTACAAACCACCACACCATCGTTGCTTTCTCTGAGTGAATGTAAGCCTTCCCATATATGACTCTCACTCCGAAACCAAAATAGAGTTTAGCACGCCTACATTCCACACCCAGAGATTTGCTTTAAGTGACTCTAAGCTTTCTTATATGTGATTCTCAAACTTCGTCCAAACTAGAGTTTAGCACGCCTAGAAAACACCACCCCACAGTTCCTTTCTCTGCATGAATGTAAGCGTTTGAATATATGACACTGGTACTTCTTTCAAAATACAATTTAGCAGACCTAAAAATCCACCGCCAAGAGTTGCTTTCTCTAAATGACTGTCTGCTTTCGAACTTCTTCCAAACTATATTTTAGCAGGCCTACAAAGCACCACCCCATAGTTGCTTTCTCTGCGTCCATATAAGCGTTCATATATATGACTCTAGTACTTCTTCCAAACTGGAGTTAGTATACCTACAAACCGGCACCCCAATTTACCTTTCTCTGAGTGAATGAAGCATATCCATGTATACCTGTTTCACTTCATCCAAATTAGAGTTTAGCGGCCTACAAACCACCTCCTGTGAGTTGCGTTCTCTAGGTGACTGTAAACTTTCCTATATAAGACTCTCGAACTTCTTCCAAACTACAGTTTGGCATGCCAACAATACAGCGCCCCATCGTTGATTTCTGTGAGGCAACATAAGCGTTCCCATCTATGACTCTCACTCTTTTTCCAAAATAGAATTTAGCAGACCTACACACCAGCCCCCGATGGTTCCTTTCTCTAAATGACTCTAATTTTCCCCAGATATGACTCTCGAACTTCCTCCAAACTACAGATTATGATGATTACATACGCCACCCCACAGTTGCTTTCTCTGCGTGAATGTAACCGTTCATATATGACTCTCCTACTTCTTCGAACTACAGTTGTTATTCCTACAAACCACCACGACAAAGTTCTTTCTCTGAGTGAATGCAAGCGTTCTCACACTTCATCCAAATTACAGTTTAGCAGACCTACCAACAAACTACAGAGAGTTGTTTTCTCTGTGTCACTGTAATCTTTCCTATATAAGGCTCTCGAACTTCTTCCAAACCACAGTTTAGCATGCCAACAAAATACGATCACAGAGTTGCTTTCTCTGCGTGAATGTAAGCATTCGTATATATGACTCTCCTACTTCCTCCAAAATACAGTTTAGAATGCTTACAAACCACCACCCAAACGTTGCGTTCTCTGAGTGAATGTAAGCGTTCCCATGTTTGACTCTCACAATTGCTGCTAATTAGTGTTTAGAGGCTTGTAAACCTGTCCCGAGTGTTGCTTTCTCTAGGTGACTGTAAGCTATCCTATATAACACTCTCGAATACCTTCCAAACTGCAATTTAGCATCCCCACAACACGTCACCCCATAGTTTCTTTCTCTGCATGAATGTAAGCGTTTGTATATGACTCTGGTACGTCATTCAAAATACAATTTAGCCGACCTAAAAATCACCCGCCAAGAGTTGCTTTCTCTAAGTGACTGTCAGCTTTCCAACTTCTTCCAATCTATAGTTTAGCATGCCTGCACTACAGCACCCCATATTTGCTTTCTCTGTGTTAATGTAAGCGTTCGTATTTATGTCTCTCGTACCTCTTCCAAAGTAGAGTTTAGTATGCTCAAAAATGGCCACCCCAACGTTGCTTTCTCTGAGTGAATGTAAGCGTTCCTGTATATGATTCTAACACTTCATTGAAAATAGAGTTTAGCAGGCCTACGAACCATCCCCAGAGAGTTGCTTTCGCTAAATGACTGTAAGCTTTCCAGATATGACTCTCGAACATCCTCCAAACTATAGTTTAGTAGGCATACAAACATCACTCCATAGTTGCTTTCTCTGCATGAATGTAAGCGTTCCTATATATGATTCTCGTCCTTCTTCCAAACTAGAGTTTAGTATGCCTACAAACCACAACCCCATCGTTGATTTCTCCGAGTGAATGTACCCAGTCCCCCATATGACTCTCCCCCTTCTTCCAAAGTAGAGTTTTGCAGGCCTACAAACCATCCCCCGAAAGTTGGTTTCTATAAATGACGGTACGCTTTCCTATATATTACTCTTTAACTTCTTGCAAAATAGAGATTTGCATGGCTACAAAAAAGCCACCCCATAATTGCTTTCTCTGCATGAATGTAAGCGTTCCCATATATCATTCTCCTACTTCTTCCAAACTAGAGTTCAGTATGCCTACAAACCACCACACCATCGTTGCTTTCTCTGAGTGAATGTAAGCCTTCCCATATATGACTCTCACTCTGAAACCAAAATAGAGTTTGGCACGCCTACATTCCACACCCAGAGATTTGCTTTAGCGACTCTAAGCTTTCTTATATGTGATTCTCAAACTTCGTCCAAACTAGAGTTTAGCATGCCTAGAAAACACCACCCCACAGTTGCTTTCTCTGCATGAATGTAAGCGTTTGTATATATGACTCTGGTACTTCTTTCAAAATACAATTTAGCACACCGAAAAATCAACCGCCGAGAGTTGCTTTCTCTAAGTGACTGTTTTCGAACTTCTTCCAAATTATATTTTAGCATGCCTACAAAACACCACCCCATAGTTGCTTTCTCTGCATCAATATAAGCGTTCATATATATGCCTCTCTCACTTCATCTAAATTAGAGTTTAGCAGGCCTACAAACAACACCCCGTGAGTTGCTTTCTCTAGGTGACTGTAAACTTTCCTATATAAGAATCTCCAACTTCTTTCAAACTACACCATGCCAACAAAACACCACACCGTGGTTGCTTTCTCTGAGTGAACATAAGCGTTCCCATATATGACTCACACTCTGTTTCCAAAATAGAATTTAGCAGATCTACAAACCAGCCCAAGATGGTTCCTTTCTCTAAGTGACTGTAATTTTCCCCAGATATGACTCTCACACTTCCTCCAAACTACAGATTAACATGCATACATCGCCACCCCACAGTTGCGTTCTCTGCGTGAATGTAACGGTTCATATATATGACTCTCCTACTTCTTCCCAACTACAGTTATTATGCCTTCAAACCATCACGATGTTCCCTTCTCTGAGTGAATGAATGCAAGCGTTCTCACATTTCATCCAAGTTAGAGTTTAGCAGGCCTACCAATAAACTTCCGAGAGTTGTTTTCTCTGTGTCACTGTAATCTTTCCTATATAAGACTCTCGAACTTCTTCCAAACCACAGTTTAGCATGCCAACAAAATACGACCCCAGAGTTGCTGTCTATGCCTGAATGTAAGCGTTCATATACATGACTCTCGTACTTCCTCCAAAATACAGTTTAGAATGCCTACAAACCACCACCCAAATGTTGCGTTCTCTGAATGAATGAAAGCATTCCCATGTTTGACTCTCACAATTGATGCAAAGTAGAGTTTAGCAGGCCAAGAAAGGCTCTCCCGAGAGTTGCTTTCTCTAGGTGACTGTAAGCTTTCCTAAATAAGACTCTCCAACTTCTTCCAAACTACAGGTTAACATGCCCACAAAACATCACCCCATGGTTTTTTCTTTGCATGAATGTAAGCATTAGTATATATGACTCTGGTACTTCTTTCAAAATACAATTTAGCAGACCTAAAAATCACCCACCAAGAGTTGCTTTCTCTAAGTGACTGTTCAGGTTTAGAACTTCTTCCAAACTATAGCATGCTTACAAAACACCACCCCGTAGTTGCTTTCTCTGTGTGAATGTAAGCGTTCCCAAATATCATTCTCGTACTTCTTCCAAACTATTTAGTATGCCTACAAAAACCACCCCAGTGTTGTTTCTCTGAGGGAATGTAAGCGGTCCCATGTTTGACTCTCACACTTCATCCAAATTAGAGTTTAGCATGTGTACAAAAAAATCTCCCGAGAGTTGCTTTCCCTAGGTGACGGTAATCTTTCCTGTATAAGGTTCTCCAACTCCTTCCAAACTGCAGTTTAGCATGCCTACAAAACCTGACGCCATAAGTGCTTTCTCTGCGTGAATGTAAGTGTTCCTATATAGGACTCTCGTACTTCTTCCAAACTACAGTTTAGTATGCCCTACAAACCACCACCCAAACGTTGTTTTCTCTGAGTGAATGTAAGCGTTCCCATATATGACTCTCACACTTCAACCAAAATAACTCTATTTCAACCAAAATAACTCTACATTCCACACCCAGAGAGTTGCTTTCTCTACGTGACTGTAAACTTTCCTATATATGACTCTCAAACTTCGTCCAAACTAGAGTTTTGCAAGCCTACAAAACACCACCCCATAGTTGCATTCGGTGCCGGAATGTAAGCGGTTCTACATGTGATTCTCTTGCTTCTTCCAAATTACAGGTTAGTATGCCTAGGAACCACAACCACAACGTTGTTTTCACTGAGTTCCCATATATTATTCTAACACTTCATTGAAAATAGAGTTTAGCAGGCCTACGAAACACCCCCGAGAGCTGCTTTCTCTAAGTGACTGTAAGCTTCCCAGATATGGCTCTCGAACTTCCTCCAAACTATATTTTAGTAGGCATACAAACATCACCCCATAGTTGCTTTCTCTGCGTGAAGGTAAGCGTTCCTATATACGATTCTCGTACTTCTTCCAAACTAGAGTTGACTATGCCTACAAATCACAATCCCATCGTTGATTTCTCTGAGTGAATGCACGCGGTCCCCAATATGACTCTCCCCCACTTCCAAACTGGAGTTTTGCAGGTGTACAAAACATCCCCCGAGAGTTGGTTTCTATGACTATACCCTTTCCTATATATTACTCCTTAACTTCTTCCAAACTAGAGATTAGCATGGCTACAAAAACGCCACCCCATAATTGCTTTCTCTACGTGAATGTAAGCGTTCCCATATATCATTCTCCTACTTCTTCCAAACTAGAGTTTAGTATGCCTACAAACCACCACGCCGTCGTTGCTTTCTCTGACGGAATGTAAGCCTTCCCATATATGACTCTCACTCTTAAACCAAAATAGAGTTTGGCAGGCCTACATTCCACACCCAGAGATTTCCTTTCTCTAAGTGACTCTAAGCTTTCTTATATGTGATTCTCAAACTTCGTCCAAACTAGAGTTTAGCATGCCTATAAAACACCACCCCATAGTTACTTTCAGTGCGTCAAAATGTATGTGCTCCTATATGTGATTCTCGTGCTTCTTCCAAACTGCAGTTTAGTAAGCCTACAAACAACCCCATCGTTGCTTTCTCTGAGTGAATGTAAGCGTTCTCATATATGATTCTCACACTTCAACCAAAACAGGGTTTTGCAGGCCTACAAACCACCCGCCAAGACTTGCTTTTTCAAAGTGGCTGTTACCTTTCCTATATAGGACTCTGGAACTTCTCCCAAGCTAGACTTTAACATGTCTACCTGACACTACTCCGTAGTTGCTCTCGCTGTGTGAATGTAAGCGTTCCTATATATGAGTCTTGTACCTCTTCTTAACTAGCATCTGGCATGCCAAAATAACACTCCTCCATAGTTGCTTTCTTTGAGTCAATGTAAACATTCCTATATATGTCTCTCGCACTTCTTCCAAACTAGAGTTAAGTCTACAAACCAATCCCCGACAGCTGTTTTCTCTGAACGAATTTAAGCGTTCCTATATATGACTATGGCACTTCCTCCAAACTAGAGTTTAGCAAGCCTACACTCCACCCCTGTTCATTGCTTTCTCTAAGTTACTGTAAGCTTTCCTATACATGGCTCTCGAAATTTTCCAAACTAGAGTTAGCATGCCTACTATACACCTACACATAATTGCTTTGTCTGAGTGAATATAAGCCTTCCTATATATGACTGTCGCACTTTTTCCAAATTAGAGTGTAGCCAGACTGGAAAGCACCCCTTATAGTTGCTTTCATTGAGTGAATGTTAACATTCCTATGTAAGACTCTCGCAACTTTTCCAATCTAAGATTTTAGCAATGCTACAAATCCCCCGCCGAGAGTTCCTATACATAACTGTCCTCTTTTTCCAAGCTAGAGTTTAGGAAGCCTAGAATCCGTCCCCCCGTACACGCTTTATGTGAACGTAAACGTTCCTATATATGACTCTCGCCTTCCTCCAAACTAGAGCTTAGCAAGCCTACAAAACAACTCCCTATAATTGCTTTCTCTGAATGAATGATATCGTTCCTATATAAGACTCTCAAACTTCTTCCAAACCAGAGTTTAACAAGCCAAAAAAGCACCCCCCATAGATGCTTCCTCTCACTCAAAGCTAATATTCCTACATATGATTCAGCTTCTTCATCCAAACTAGAGTAAGGCAAGCCTACAAATCACACACCAATAGTTGCTTTCTATAAGTAAATGTAAGCGTCCTATATATGACTATAGCAATTCTTCCAAACTGGAGTTTAGCAAGCCTACAGACCCCAGGACCCCACTCCATAGTACCCTGGGCATTGGCACCTGCCTGTCATGCAGGACATAGGGGCGGACCCTCATCTCAGACACGGCATTGGTGGATTGTAGGCTTTTTTTTAAGTTTTTGAATTGAAGAACTCTGAGAATTGGAATTCAGTTTAGGTTAAGGTTAGGTGTTAGGGACTAGGATTAGGTTTAGGGGTTAGGGTTTTACGTTAGAATTAAGATTAGGATTACTGTTGGGGTTAGAGAATAGGATTATGTTTAGTGGTTGGGTTTAGGTTTACGGTGAGAGGCAAGAGTAAGGGTCAGGGATTAGGGTTACTGTTAGGAGTTAGATTCAGGGCTTACTAAGGGTTTGGTTTAGTGATAGGGTTAGGGCTTACGTTTAACGGTGTGTGTCAGGGCACGGGCCCCGTCTAATGTACGGGGCACTGTGGGTGTGGAGCAAGGCTGCGACCCCACTTCATCTTACCCTGGGTGTTGGGCTTCAACTGTCACGCAGGACAAAGGCAGAGGCTCATCAAACGCATGGTTAGGATTAAGGTTTAAGGTTAGGGTCAGGGTTGAGGGTTAAGGTGAGGGTTAACAGTTAGAGTTAGGGTAAGGGGGTTAGGGATAGGGTTAGGGTTAATGGTCAGGTGTATAGTTCAGGTTTAAGGTTAGCATTAGAGGGTAGGGTTAGTGTAACTGTAGGAAAGTGTTGGGGTTAGATCTCTACGCATTAGGGCAAAGGTTAGGGTTAAGGTTAAGAGTTAGGGTTAAGTTTAATGGTTAAGGATTGGGATTAGGGTTGAGGGTTACGGTTAAGGTTATGGGTAATGACTAAGGATCAAAGGTTAGGGTTATTTTTAGGCGTACGGTTAGGGTAAGGGGTTAGGGTTAGTGTTAGTGTTGTTGGTAGGGTTAAGGTTAGGGTTGGCGTTTCAGAATTAGGGATTAGGTGTTATGGTTATAGCTAGGAGTTAGGGTTAGAATTACACTATAGGGCTTGTTCTCAGGGTGTGATGCATTAACTTTAGGATAAGGGGTTAAAGTTAAGGTTACGGTGAGGTTTACGTGTTAAGGTGAGCAGTAGGATCAGGGTTAGGTGTTATGTTCTGGGTTAGGGTTATGGGTGAGGGGTAGGGTTTATCCTTAGGGCACGGGCCCTGTATGCACTAGGAGGCGAAGTTAGGGGTCTGTGATGGTCGCTGGGAATCCACTCTATCGTACGCAGTGTATGGGCCTCTGGGTTTCATGCAGAACACTGTGGCAGAGCCGGCTTTCATGCATGGCTTAGAAGGATTGTAGGCTTTCAAAACTCTGAGAAAGCAAGAAGTCTGAGAATTAGATTTCGGGTTAGGATTACGGCACGGTTTAGGGATGAAGATTAGTGGTTAGGGTGAGGGCTTAGGGTTAGGGGTTAGGGTTAGGTTTATGTTTGCTGGTAGGGTGAAGGTTAGGGTTGACGTTTTAGAATTAGGGATGAGGTGTTACGGTTATGACTATGGTTTAGGATTAGAATTACGGGATAGGGCTTCTTCTCAAGGTTTTATGCATTCACATTAATTTAAGGGGCTAAGTTAGGGTTACGGGGAGGTTTATGTTTTAAGGTGAACAATAGGATCAGGGTTAGGTGTTATGTTCAGGGTGAGAGTTATCTGTTAGGGGTAGTGTTTATACTTAGTGTACGGGCCCTGTCTGCACTGGGCGGGGGGCGGGGGTTAGGGGGATGGGATTGTCCCCGGGAACCCACTCTATCGTACGCTGGGTATGGGCTCCTGGGTTTCATGCAGGACACAGTGGCAGAGCCCCCTTTTACTCATGGCATGGGAAGATTGTAGGCTTTCTAAACTCTGAGAAAGCAAGAACTCTGAGAATTCGATTTAGGGGTAGGATTCTGGTAATGTTTAGGGATGAAGATTAGTGTCAGGGTGGGGTCTTGGGTTAGGGGTTGGGGTTAAAGGTTAGTGTTAGGTTTAACAGTTACAGTTAGGTTTACGGTTAAGTCTCAGGGATAGGGTTAAGGTTTGGGTTTAGCGTTTGGCACAGGGGTAGGCTTCAGTGTTAGCTTCATGGTTAAAGATTAGGAGTAGGGTTAGTGTGAGGGTTAAGGGTAAGGGTCAAGATTAAGGGTTCAGGTTGGGGTTAGGCTTAGGTTTCGGGTTAGGGGTTAGGGTTAGGCTTAGGGTCAAGGGTTAGGATTAGGGTTAAGTGTTGGACTTAGGGTTGGGGTTTAGTGTTAAGTTTATCGTTAAGGATTAGGGTTAGGGTCAGGGTTAAATGTTTGGGTGCGGGTAATGGTTAGGGTCAGATTTAAGGTTTATGGATAGGGTTAGTGTTAAGGGTTTACGGGTAGGTTTAGGGTTCAGGGTTAGAGTTAGCATTAGGGCTTAAGGTTAGGATTAGGTGGTAGGTTAGATTTAGGGTTAGATCTAGGCGTTAGAGTAAGGGTTAAGAGATAGGGTTAGGTTTAATGCTTAGGATTAGGGTTAGGGTTTGGGGTTAAAGCAAGTGTTAGGGGTTAGGTTTAAGGATCAAAGGTTAGTGTTATTTTTAGCTGTAGTGTTAGGGTTAGGGATAAGGGATAAGGTTGGCGTGAAGGTTTTCCTTACTGTTAGGGTTAAGGGTCATGCTTAGATTAAAGGTTAAGGTTAGGGTCAGTGTTAAGGGTTAGGGTGAGGGTTAACGGTTACGGTAAAGGTTAAGCGTTAGTGTTAGGGATTAGCGATTAAGGTTTTTGGTAAGTGTTAGGGTTAGGAGTTAGTGTTTTATGAAGGGGTATGGTTAGAATTAGGATTGGGGTTAGTGTTAGGGTTAGGTTTCGGGGTTAGGTTTAGGGTAAAAGGATAGGATTAGGGTTAAGGGTTGGGCTCAGGTTTAGGGTTAAAGTTTAGTGTTAGGGTTAATGTTTAGTGTTATGGTCCAGTTTCAGTGTTAGGGTGAGGGTTAACGGTTAGGATTAGGCTTACAGGTTGGGGATATAGTGAGGGTTCAGTGTTAGGGTTAGGTTTAGGGTTCAGGGTTAGGGTTAGCTGTAGGGGTTATGGTTAGGGTTAGGTGTTAGGTTAGTGTCAGGGTTAGGTCTAGTCGTGAGGGTAAGGTTTAGGGTTAGCTTTAAGAGCTAGGGTTAGGTTGAATGGATAGGATTAGGATTAGGGTTAAGGGTTAGGGTAAGGCTTAGGGGTTAGGGTGAAGGGTTAAGGGTTTTTGTTAGGCAAAGCGTTGGGGTTAGAAGTAACTGTTACTGTCAGTGTTAGGGTTGTAGGCAGGGTTACGGTTAGTGTTAGCGGTTGAGAATTAGGGTTAGGGATTAGGTGTTACAGTGATGACTAGGAGACAGGGTTAGAATTATGGGATAGGGGTTGTTCTCAGGGAATGGGTTATGCACTAACGTTAGGATAAGAGGTTAAAGTTAGGCTCACGGTGAGGTTTCCGTGTTAAGGGGAGAAATAGGAACAGGGTTAGGTGTTATGTTCAGGGTGAGGGATATCTGTTACAGGTATTGTTTATGCTTAGTGCACGGGCCCTGTCGGCCTTAGGCGGGGGTGAGGGGAGGTTAGGGGACTGGGATTGTCACCAGGATCCCACTGTATCGGACTCTGGGTATGGGCCCGTGGATTTCATGCAGGACACAGTTGTAGAGCCTCCTTTCACGCATGGCATGGGAGGATTGCAGGCTTTCTAAACTCTAAGAAAGCAAGAAGTCTGAGAATTAGATTTAGGGTTAGGATTCTGGTTAGGGTTAAGGATGAAGTTTAGTGTTAGGGTGAGGGCTTAGGGTTAGGGATTAGGGTTAGGGTTAAAGGTTACTCTTAGGTTTAACGGTTACAGTTCGGTTTAGGGTTGAGGTTTACGGTTAGGGTTAAGATGAGGGGTTAGGGTTTGGTATAGGGTTAGGGTTAGGTACAGGGTTAGGGTTAAGTGTTAGGTTTCGGGTTGAAGATTAGGATTAGGGTTAGGATTAAAGGTTAGCGTGAGAGTTAACGGTTAGGGTTAAGGTTAAGAGTTAGGCTTAGGGTTTAGGTTTAGGGTTAAGGGTTATGGTTAGTTTTAAGGTTCGAGTTATGTGTTAGGGTCTGTGTTAGAGGTTAGGGTTAGGTTTACTGTCCACGGTTAGGGTTACGTTTAGGGGTTAGCATTAGGGTTAAGGTTTAGGTATAGGGTAAGGGTCTAGAGTTAGTGTTGGGCTTTAGGCTCGGGGCTTAGGTTCAGGGTCAGGGGTTAGGTTTGGTGGTAGGGCTTAGATTTATCAGTCAGTTTAAGGGCACAGGACCTGGTTAATCTACGGTGAGAGGGGTGCGGTCGGAGTCATCACGAAAGCACAACATCATTCCCTGGGCCCTGGGACAAGACCTACATGCAGGACTCAGGCGGAGCCTCATCTCACACATGGCATGGCTGTATTGTAGGCTTGCTTCACTCGGGAATGGAAGTAGTGTGAGAATTAGGGTTAGGGTTGGGGTTAGGGGTTTCGAGTTAGGGGTTAGGTTTGGAGTCAGGGTTAGGTGCTAGGGATTAGTGGTTAGGGTTAGAGTTAGTGTTAAGGGTTAGGTGTTAAGTCTGGTTTAGGGGGCCAGGGTAAGGTTTAGGTTTGGAGTTAGCGTTAGGGTTAGGCGTTAGGGTTAAGGGATAGGGTTAGGGTTAAGGGTTAGCTTTAGGGTTAGGGTTCAGGTTTAGGGTTACGGTCAGGGTTAAGGGTTAGGGTGAGGTTTAACAGTTAGGGTTAGGGTTAGGGGGTTAGGGATAGGTTTAGGGTTAAGGGTCAGGTGTATGGTTCAGGTTTAAGGTTAGCGTTAGGGGCTTAGGGTTAGTCTTAACTGTAGGTCAGCGTGGGGGTTAGATCTCTAGGCATTAGGGTAAAGGTCAGGGTTAGGGTTAAGAGTTACGGTTATGTTTAATGGTTAGGATTGGGATTAGGGTTAAGAGTTAGGGTTAAGGTTAGGGGTTATGACTAAGGATCAACGGTTAGGGTTATTTTTATGCGTAGGCTTAGCGTAAGGGGTTAGGGTTAGTGTTAGTGTTGTTGGTAGGGTTAAGGTTAGGGTTGGCGTTTCAGAATTAGGGATTAGGTGTTATGGTTATGGCTAGGAGTTAGGGTTAGATTTACGGTATAGGACTTGTTCTCAGGGTGTCATGCATTAACGTTAAGATAAGGGGTTAAAGTTAGGGTTATGGTGAGCTTTACCTGTTAAGGTGAGCAGTAGGATCAGGGTTAGGTGTTATGTTCTGGGTTAGGGTTATGGGTGAGGGGTAGGGTTTATCCTTAGGGCACGGGCCCTGTATGCACTAGGAGGCGAAGTTAGGGGTCTGTGATGGTCGCTGGGAATCCACTCTATCGTACGCAGTGTATGGGCCTCTGGGTTTCATGCAGGACACTGTGGCAGAGCCGGCTTTCATGCATGGCTTAGTAGGATTGTAGGCTTTCAAAACTCTGAGAAAGCAAGAAGTCTGAGAATTAGATTTCGGGTTAGGATTACGGCACGGTTTAGGGATGAAGATTAGTGGTTAGGGTGAGGGCTTAGGGTTAGGGGTTAGGGTTAGGGTTAGGGTTAGTGTTGCTGGTAGGGTGAAGGTTAGGGTTGACGTTTTAGAATTAGGGATGAGGTGTTACGGTTATGACTATGGTTTAGGATTAGAATTACGGGATAGGGCTTCTTCTCAAGGTTTTATGCATTCACGTTAAGTTAAGGGGCTAAGTTAGGGTTACGGGGAGGTTTATGTTTTAAGGTGAGCAATAGCATCAGGGTTAGGTGTTATGTCAGGGTGAGGGTTATCTGTTAGGGGTAGTGTTTATACTTAGCGTACGGGCCCTGTCTGCACTGGGCGGGGGGCGGGGGTTAGGGGGATGGGATTGTCCCCGGGAACCCACTCTATCGTACGCTGGGTATGGGCTCCTGGGTTTCATGCAGGACACAGTGGCAGAGCCCCCTTTTACTCATGGCATGGGAAGATTGTAGGCTTTCTAAACTCTGAGAAAGCAAGAACTCTGAGAATTCGATTTAGGGGTAGGATTCTGGTAATGTTAAGGGATGAAGATTAGTGTCAGGGTGGGGTCTTGGGTTAGGGGTTGGGGTTAAAGGTTAGTGTTAGGTTTAACAGTTACAGTTAGGTTTACGGTTAAGTCTCAGGGTTAGGGTTAAGGTTTGGGTTTAGCGTTTGGCACAGGGGTAGGCTTCAGTGTTAGCTTCATGGTTAAAGATTAGGAGTAGGGTTAGTGTGAGGGTTAAGGGTAAGGGTCAAGATTAAGGGTTCAGGTTGGGGTTAGGCTTAGGTTTCGGGTTAGGGGTTAGGGTTAGGCTTAGGGTCAAGGGTTAGGATTAGGGTTAAGTGTTGGACTTAGGGTTGGGGTTTAGTGTTAAGTTTATCGTTAAGGATTAGGGTTAGGGTCAGGGTTAAATGTTTGGGTGCGGGTAATGGTTAGGGTCAGATTTAAGGTTTATGGATAGGGTTAGTGTTAAGGGTTTACGGGTAGGTTTAGGGTTCAGGGTTAGAGTTAGCATTAGGGCTTAAGGTTAGGATTAGGTGGTAGGTTAGATTTAGGGTTAGATCTAGGCGTTAGAGTAAGGGTTAAGAGATAGGGTTAGGTTTAATGCTTAGGATTAGGGTTAGGGTTTGGGGTTAAAGTAAGTGTTAGGGGTTAGGTTTAAGGATCAAAGGTTAGTGTTATTTTTAGCTGTAGTGTTAGGGTTAGGGATAAGGGATAAGGTTGGCGTAAGGGTTTTCCTTACTGTTAGGGTTAAGGGTGAGGCTTAGATTAAAGGTTAAGGTTAGGGTCAGTGTTAAGGGTTAGGGTGAGGGTTAACGGTTACGGTAAAGGTTAAGTGTTAGTGTTAGGGATTAGCGATTAGGGTTTTTGGTAAGTGTTAGGGTTAGGAGTTAGTGTTTTATGAAGGGGTATGGTTAGAATTAGGATTGGGGTTAGTGTTAGGGTTAGGTTTCGGGGTTTGGTTTAGGGTAAAAGGATAGGATTAGGGTTAAGGGTTGGGCTCAGGTTTAGGGTTAAAGTTTAGTGTTAGGGTTAATGTTTAGTGTTATGGTCCAGTTTAAGTGTTAGGGTGAGGGTTAACGGTTAGGATTAGGCTTAGAGGTTGGGGATATAGTGAGGGTTCAGTGTTAGGGTTAGGTTTAGGGTTCAGGGTTAAGGTTAGCTGTAGGGGTTATGGTTAGGGTTAGGTGTTAGGTTAGTGTCAGGGTTAGGTCTAGTCGTGAGGGTAAGGTTTAGGGTTAGCTTTAAGAGCTAGGGTTAGGTTGAATGGATAGGATTAGGATTAGGGTTAAGGGTTAGGGTAAGGCTTAGGGGTTAGGGTGAAGGGTTAATGGTTTTTGTTAGGCATAGCGTTGGGGTTAGAAGTAACGGTTACTGTCAGTGTTAGGGTTGTAGGCAGGGTTACGGTTAGAGTTAGCGGTTTAGAATTAGGGTTAGCGATTTGGTGTTACAGTGATGACTAGGAGATAGGGTTAGAATTATGGGATAGGGGTTGTTCTCAGGGAATGGGTTATGCACTAACGTTAGGATAAGAGGTTAAAGTTAGGCTCACGGTGAGGTTTCCATGTTAAGGGGAGCAATAGGAACAGGGTTAGGTGTTATGTTCAGGGTGAGGGATATCTGTTACAGGTATTGTTTATGCTTAGCGCACGGGCCCTGTCTGCCTTAAGCGGGGGTGGGGGGAGGTTAGGGGGCTGGGATTGTCACCAGGATCCCACTGTATCGTACTCTGGGTATGGGCCCGTGGGTTTGATGCAGGACACAGTGGTAGAGCCTCCTTTCACGCATGGCATGGGAGGATTGCAGGCTTTCTAAACTCTAAGAAAGCAAGAAGTCTGAGAATTAGATTTAGGGTTAGGATTCTGGTTAGGGTTAAGGATGAAGTTTAGTGTTAGGGTGAGGGCTTAGGGTTAGGGATTAGGGTTAGGGTTAAAGGTTACTCTTAGGTTTAACGGTTACAGTTCGGTTTAGGGTTGAGGTTTACGGTTAGGGTTAAGATGAGGGGTTAGGGTTTGGTATAGGGTTAGGGTTAGGTACAAGGTTAGGGTTAAGTGTTAGGTTTCGGGTTGAAGATTAGGATTAGGGTTAGGATTAAAGGTTAGCGTGAGAGTTAACGGTTAGGTTAAGGTTAAGAGTTAGGGTCAGGGTTTAGGTTTAGGGTTAAGGGTTAGGGTTAGTTTTAGGGTTCGAGTTATGTGTTAGGGTTTGTGTTAGAGGTTAGGGTTAGGTTTACTGTCCACGGTTAGGGTTACGTTTAGGGGTTAGCATTAGGGTTAAGGATTAGGTTTAGGGTAAGGGTTTAGAGTTAGTGTTGGGCTTTAGGCTCGGGGCTTAGGTTCAGGGTCAGGTGTTAGGGTTGGTGGTAGGGCTTAGATTTATCGGTCAGTTTAAGGGCACAGGACCTGGTTAATCTACGGTGAGAGGGGTGCGGTCGGAGTCATCACGAAAGCACAACATCATTCCCTGGGCCCTGGGAGAAGACCTACATGCAGGACTCAGGCGGAGCCTCATCTCACACATGGCATGGCTGTATTGTAGGCTTGCTTCACTCGGGAATGGAAGTAGTGTGAGAATTAGGGTTAGGGTTGGGGTTAGGGGTTTCGAGTTAGGGGTTAGGTTTGGAGTCAGGGTTAGGTGCTAGGGATTAGTGGTTAGGGTTAGAGTTAGTGTTACGGGTTAGGTGTTAAGTCTGGTTTAGGGGGCCAGGGTAAGGTTTAGGTTTGGAGTTAGCGTTAGGGTTAGGCGTTAGGGTTAAGGGATAGGGTTAGGGTTAAGGGTTAGGCTTAGGGTTAGGGTTCAGGTTTAGGGTTACGGTCAGGGTTAAGGGTTAGGGTGAGGGTTTACAGTTAGGGTTAGGGTTAGGGTGTTAGGGATATGATTAGGGTTAAGGGTTAGGTTTATGGTTCAGGTTTAAGGTTAACATTGGGGGGTTAGGTTTAGTGTTAACTGTAAGTCAGTGTTAGGGTTAGATCTCTTGGCATTAAGGTAAAGGTTAGGTTTAGGGTTAAGTGTTAGGGTTATGTTTAATGGTTAGGCTTGGGATTAGGGTTAAGGGTTAGGGTTAAGGTTAGGGGTTATGACTAAGGATCAACGGTTAGGGTTATTTTTATGCGTAGGTTTAGGGTAAGGGCTTAGGGTTAGTGTTAGTGTTGTTGGTAGGGTTAAGGTTAGGGTTGGCGTTTCAGAATTAGGGATCAGGTGTTATGGTTATGGCTAGGTGTTAGCGTTAGAATTACAGTATAGTGCTTGTTCTCAGGGTGTCATGCATTAACGTTAATATAAGGTGTTAAAGTTAGGGTTATGGTGAGCTTTACCTCTTAAGGTGAGCAGTATGATCAGGGTTAGGTGTTATGTTCTGGGTTAGGCTTATGGGTGAGGGGTAGGGTTTATGCTTAGGGCACGGGCCCTGTATGCACTAGGAGGCAAAGATAGGGGCCTGTGATGGTCGCTGGTAACCTACTCTATCGTATGCAGTGTATGGGCCTCTGGTTTCCTGCAGGACACTGTGGCAGAGCGGGCTTTCATGCATGGCTTAGTAGGATTGTAGGCTTTCAAAACTCTGAGAAAGCAAGAAGTCTGAGAATTAGATTTCGGGTTAGGATTACGGCACGGTTTAGGGATGAAGATTAGTGTTAGGGTGAGGGCTTAGGGTTAGGGGTTAGGGTTAGGGTTAGGGTTGATGGTAGGTTGAAGTTTAGGGTTGGCACTTTAGAATATGGATGAGGTGTTATGGTTATGGCTAGGGGTTAGGTTTAGAATTATGGGATAGGGCTTCTTCTTTGGGTGCTATGCATTAACGTTAAGATAAGGGGATAAATTAGGGTTATGGTTAGGTTTATGTTTTAAGGTGAGTAACAGGATCAAGGTTAGGTTTTATGTTTGGAATTAGGGTTATCTGTTAGGGATAGTGTTTTTGCTTAGCGCACGGGCCCTGTCTTCACCAGGAGGGGGGGGGGGTTAGGGACTAGGATTGCCACTGGGAACCCGCTCTATCATGCACTAGTTATGGGCCCCCGGGTTTCTTGCAGGACACAGTGGCAGAGCCTCCTTTTACTCATGACATGGGAGAATTGTAGGCTTTCTAAACTCTGAGAAAGCAAGAAGTCTGAGAATTAGATTTAGGGGTAGGTTTATGGTAATGTTTAGGGATGAATGTTAGTGTTAGGGTGCGTTCTTAAGGTCAGTGGTTAGGGTTAAAGGTTAGTGTTAGGTTTAACATTTACAGTCAGGTTTATGGTTATGTTTTAGGGTTAGGGTTAAGGTTAAGGTTTAGCATTTGGTACTGTGTTAGGCTTAAGTTTTAGCTTTAGGGTTAAAGATTAGGATTAGGGTTAGGGTTAAGGGCTAGTGTGAGGGTTAATGGTAAGGATCAAGACTAAGGTCTAGGGTTTTTGTTAGTGTTAGGAATAAGTCTTCGTGTAGGCTTTAGGGTTAGCGTTAAGTGTTATGGTTAGGGTTAGGTTTAGGGTTCATGGTTAGTGTTATGTTTAGGGGTTAGTGTTAGGGTTAGGGCTTAGGTTTAGGGTAAGGTTTTAGAGTTCGTGTTCAGCGTTACGGTCGGAGCTTATGTTTACGGTTAGGGGTTAGTGTTAGTGTTAGGGCTGAGATTTAGCTGTTAGTTTAAGGGCACAGGACCTGTTTTATCTACGGTGAGAAGGGTGCTGTCGGAGTCTCCACGAAAGCACAACATCATTCCCTGATCCTTGGGAAAGGACCTACATGCAGGACTCAGGTGGAGCCTCATCTCACGCATAGTATAGCTGTATTGTAGGCTTGCTTCACTCTGAGAATGGAAGTAGTGTGAGAATCAGGGTTAGGGTTTGGGTTAGGGGTTTGGAGTTTGGGATTATGGTTCGAGTCAGGGTTAGGTCCTAGGGATTAGGAGTTAGGGTTAGTGTTAGGGATAGGGGTTAGTTGTTGGGTTTGGGTTAGGGTGCTAGGGTTAGGTTTAGGGTTGGGGTTAATATTAGGGTTAGCGTTTAGGGTTAAAGGATAGGATTATGGTTAAGGGTTTGGCTTAGGGTTAGGGTTAAGGGTTAGTGTTAAGGTTTAGGGTTAAGGTCAGGGTTACGTGTTAGGGTGAGGGTTAACAGTTAGGGTTATGGTTAGGGTCTTAGGGGTAGGGTTAGGGTTAGAGTTAGGGGTTAGGATTAAGGGTGAAGTGTTAGGGTTATTTTTAGGCATAGTTTTAAAGTTAGGGGCTAGGGTAATGTTTGGTTTGATGGTAGGTTTAAGGTTAGGGTTAGCGGTTTAGAATTTGCATTAGGGATTAGGTGTTATGGTTATGGCTTGGAGTTAGGGTTAGAATTCAGAGATAGGAGTTGTTCTCAGGGTAAGTGTTATGCATTAACGTTATGATAAGGGGTTAAATTTAGGGTTATGGTGAGATTTACATTTTAAGGTGAGCAATGGGATCAGGGTCAGGTGTTATGTTCAGGGTTATGGTTAGGGGTGAGGGGTAGGGTTTATGCTTACGACTCGGGCCCTGTCTGCACTAGGCAGGGGGGGAGGGGTTTGGGGTTGCGATTGTCATGGGGAACCCACTCTAGTGTATGCTGAGTATGGGCACTGGGGTTTCCGGCAGGACACAGTGGTAGAGCCTCCTTTTATTCATGGCATGGGAGGATTGTAGGCTTTCTAACGCTGAGAAAGCAAGAAGTCTGATAATTAGATTTAGGGTTAGGATTATAGTTAGGGTTAGGAATGAGGTTAGTGCTAGGGTGAGGGATTAGGGCTAGGGATTATGGGTAGAGTAAAGGTTAAATGTTAGAGTTAGGTTTAACGGTTACAGTTAGGTTTAGGGTTACGTTTTAGGGTGAGGGTTATGGTTAGGGGTTAGGGTTTGGTACAGGGTTAGGGTTAAGTGTTAGGTTTAGGGTTAAAGATTAGAATTCGGATTAGGGTTGACGGTTAGTGTGAGTGTTAACGGTTAGGTTTGTGTTTAAGGGTTAGGGTTAGGGTTTAGGGCTAGTGTTAAGCGTTCGTGTTAGATTTAGGGTTAGAGTAAAGTGTTATGGTTAGGGTTATGGGTTAGCATTAGGGTTAAAGGTTAAGGGTTAGGTTTATTTTCAGGCACAGGGTTAGGATTAGGTGTTAGGGTTAGTGTTACCGTTAAGGTTTTTTGTAGGCTTAAGGTTAGGTTTAGCAGTTTAGAATTAGGGTTAGGGATTAGGTGTAATGGTTATGGTAAGGAGTTAGGGTTAGAATTATGGCATAGGGGTTGGTCTCAGGGTCAGTTTTATGCTTAAAGTTAGGGTAAGCGGTTAAAGTTAGTGTTACGGTGTGCTTTACATGTTAAGGTGAGCAATAGGATCAGGGTTAGGTTTTATGTTCAGGGTTATGGTTATGGGTTAGGGGCAGTGTTTATGCTTAGGGCACAGGCCCTGTCTTCACTAGGTGGGGGGGGGGGGGTTCGGAGGCTGGGATTGTCACCAGGAACCCACTCTATCGTATGCTGGGTATGGGCCTCTGGGTTTCATGCAGGGCACAGTGGCAGAGCCTCCTTTCATGCATGGCATGGGAGGATTGTAGGCTTTCTAAACTCTGAGAAAGCAAGAAGTCTGAGAATTAGATTTAGGGTTAGGATTATGGTTAGGGTTAGGGATGAAGTTTAGTGTTAGGGAGAGGGCTTAGTGTTAGGGATTAGGGTTTGGTACAGGGTTAGGGTTAAGTGTTCGGTTTAGGGGTACAGATTAGGATTAGTGTTAGGTTTAAGGGTTAGCTGAGGGTTAACGGTTAGGGTTAAGGTGAAGGGTTAGGGTTAGGGTTTAGGGTTAGGATTAGGGGTTCGTGTTAGGTTTAGGGTTACACTTAAGTGTTAGGGTTTAGGTTCAGGTTTAGGGTTCATGGTTAGGGTTATGTTTAGGGGTTAGGTTTAGGGGTTAGGTTTGGTGTAAGGGTATAGTGTTAGTGAAGGGAGTTTGGGTCAGGGTTTCTGTTTAGGGTAGGGATTAGTGTTAGTGTTAGGACTTAGATTTAGCGATTAGTTTAAGGTCAGAGGACCTCTTTAATCTATGGTGAGAAGGGTGTGGAATGGGTCGCTGAGACACCACAGCATTGTACCCTGGGCCTTGGGCTCAGACGTACATGCAGGAATCAGGGGAAGCCTGTTCTCATGCATGGCATGGTTGTATTATAGGCTTGGTTAACTGTTAGAATGGAAGTGTGAGCATTAGGGTTATGGTTAGGGTTAGGGATTTGGGTTTAGGAGAGAGTGTTCAAATGAGGGTTAGGGGTTAGGCATTAGGGGTTAGGGTTAGTGTTAGGGTTAGGGGTTGGGGTGAGGGTTGGGTTAGGGGCTAGGGTTAGGTTTAGGGTTGGGGTTAGTGTTAGCATTCGAGTTAGGGATTAGAGTTAGGGTTAAGGGATAGGATTAGGGTTAAGAGTTTGGCTTAGGGTTCAGGTTAAGGGTTAGGGTTATGGTTAAAGATTAGTGTTAGTTTAAACAGTTACAGTTAGGTTTAGGGTTAAATTTTAGGGTGAGGGCTTTTTAAACTCTGAGAGAGGAAGACGTCTGAGATTAAGATTTAGGGTTAGGATTATGGTTAGGATTAGGGATGATGATTAGTGTTAGGGTGAGGGCTTAGGGTTAAGGGTTAGGGTTAGAGTTAGGGTTAAGGTTAGTGTTAGTTTTAACGGTTAAAGTTAGGTTTAGGGTTAAGGTTTATTGTCAGGGTTAAGGTCAGGGGTTAGGGTTTCATACAGGGTAAGAGTTAAGTGTTAGGTTTAGGGTTAAAGATTAGCATTATGGTTAGTGTTAAAGGTTAGTGTGAGGGTAAAAGTTTAGGGTTAAGTTTAAGGGCTAGGGTTAGGGGTTAGTGTTAGGGTTAAGGGGTCTTGTTAGGTTTAGGGTTACAGTTAAGTGTTATGGTTAGTGTTATGGGTTACGGTTAGGCTTAGGGTTCATGGTTAGTGTAACATTTAGGGGTTAGGGCTAGGGTTAAATGATAGTGTTAGAGTTAAGGCTTAGGCTTTGGGTAAAGGTTTAGGGATAGGTTTATGTGTTAGGGTTAGTGTCATGGTTAAATGTTAGGGTGAGAGTTAACAGTTATGGTTAGGGTTATTGGTTAGGGGTTGTGTTTATGCTTAGGGCACGTGCCTTGTCTGCACTAGGCGGAGAGGTTAGGGGGCTAGCATATTTGCCGGGAAATCACTCTATCGTATGCTGGGTATTGGCCCCTGGGTTTCATGCTGGACACAGTGGCAGGGCCTCCTTTCACACATGGCATGGGAGGATTATAGGCTTTCTAAACTCTGAGAAAGAAAAAGTCTGAGAATTAGATTTAGGGTTAGGATTATGGTTAGAATTAAGGATGAAGTTTAGTGTTAAGGTGATGCCTTAGGGTTAGGGGTTAGGTTTAGGGTCAGAGTTAAAGGTTAGTGTTAGGTTTAACAGTTACAGTTAGGTTTAGCGTTAAGGTTTAGTGTTAGGGTTCAGTTTAGGGGATAGGTTTTGGTACAGGTTAAGGTTTAAGTGTTAAGTTTAGAGTTAAAGATTACAATTAGGGTTAGGTTTAAAGGTAAGTGTGAGGATTAACGGTTAGGGTTAAGCATGAGGGTTAGGGATTAGGTTTAGTGTTAAGGGTTTATGTTAGTTTAGGGTTAGAGTTAAGTGTTGTGGTTAGGGTTAGGGGTTAGGGTTAGACATAGGGTGCATGGTTAGGGTTACGTTTAGGGGTTAGGGTTACGGGTTAGGTTTAGGGTGAGTGTTTGGTGTTAGTGTTGGGCATTAGGATAAGGGCTTAGGTTTAGGGTTAGCGTTTAGGTTTAGTGTTAGGGCTTAGATTTAGCGGTTAGTTTAAGGGCACAGGACCTGTTTAATCTATGGTGAGAAGGGTGCAGAATTGGTCCCGTTGACACCACACCATCGTACCTGGGCCTTGGGCCCAGACCTACATGCAGGACTCAGGCGGAGCCTCTTCTCACTCATGGCATGGCTCTATTGTAGGCTTGGTGAACTCTGAAAATAGAGGAAATGTGAGAATTAGGGTTATGGTTATGGTTAACTGTTTGGGGTTAGGGGTTAGGGTTCGAGTGTGGTTCAGGGGTTAGAAATTAGGAGTTAGTGTTAGTGTTAGGGTTAGGGGTTAGGGGTTAGTGTTGGTTTAGGGGCTAGGGTTAGATTCAGAGTTAGGGTTAGTGTTAGGGTTAGGGTTAGGGATTATGGTTAGGGTTAGGAATTAGGGTTAGGGTTAGGCTTAAGGGATAGGATTAGGGTAAAGGGTTAAGGCTTAGGGTTAGCATTAGGGATTAGGGTTAGGGTTAAGTGTTAGGGTTTTGGTCTGATTTAAGGGTTAGGGTGAGCGTTAACAGTTAGGGTTAAGGTTAATTGTTAGGATTGGGGGTTAGGCTTAAGGATTCGTATTAGGGTTAGGGTATAAGGGTGAGACTTAAGTCTTATGGTTAGGGACAGGTCTTTTGGTTAGGGATAAGGGTTAGGAGTTAGGGTTACTTTTAGGCATAGGGTAGGATTAGGGGTGAGGGTTAGGGTTAGGGTTAGTGTTATGGTTGTTGGTAGTGTTAAGGTTAGGGTTAGCAGTTTAGAATTAGGGTTAGGGATTAGGTTGTATGGTTATGGCTAAGATTTAGGGTTAGAATTATGGGATAGGCGTTGTTCTCAGTGTAAGTGTTATGCATTAACTTTAGGAGATGCGGTTAAAGTTAGGGTTACTGTGTGGTCTACATGATAAGGTGAGCAGTAGGATCAGGGTTAGGTGTTACGTTCAAGGTTAGGGTTATATGTTAGGCGTACTTTTTATGCTTAGGGCACGGGCCCTGTCTGCACTAGGCGGGAGGATTAGGGGTCTAGGATTGTGGCCGAGAACTTTCTCTATCGTACACTGGGTATGGGTCCCTGGGATTCATGCAGGACACAGTGGCAGAGCCTCTTTTCACGCATGGCATGGGAGGATTGTAGGCTTTCTAAACTCTGAGAAAGCAAGAAGTCTGAGAATTAGATTTAGGGATAGGATTATGGTTAGTGTTAAGGATAAAGTTTAGCATTAGGGTGAGGGCTTAGGGTTAGGGGTTAGAGTTATGGTCAGGGTTAAAGGTTAGTGTTAGGTTTAATGGTTACAGTTAGCTTTAGGGTCAAGTGTTAGGGTTAAGGTTAAGGTTAGGGGTTAGGTTTTGGTACAGGGTAAGGGTTAACTGTTAGGTTTAGGGTTAAAGATTAAGATTAGGGTTAGGTTTAAGGGTTAGTGTGAGAGTTAACGGTTAGGGTTAAGGTTAAGTGTTAGGGTTAGTGGTTAAGTTTAGGTTTAAGTGTTTGTGTTAGGTTTAGGGTTAGAGTTAAGTGTTATGGTTAGGGTTTGGGGTTAGGGTTAGGTTTAGGGTTCATCGTTAGGGTTACATTTAGGCATTAGGGTTATGGGTAAGGATCAGGGTAAGGGTTTAATGTTAGTTTTGGGCGTTAGGGTCATGGCTTAAGTTTAGGGTTAAGGGTTAGTGTTAGAGTTAGCGTTAGGGCTTAGATTTAGAGGTTATTTTAAGGGCACAGGACCTGTGTAATCTATGGTGAGAAGTGTGCAGAATGGGTCATCGCCACACCACACCATCGTACCCGAGGCCTTGGGCCCAGACCTACATGCAGGTCTCAGGTAGAGCCTCTTCTCACGCATGGCATGGTTTTATTGTAGGCTTGGCTAACTCTGAGAATGGAGGAAGTGTGAGAATTATGGTTATGATTAGGGTTAGGTGTTTGGGGTTAGGGGTTAGTGTTCGCGTGAGGGTTAGGTGTTAGGGATTAGGGGTTAGGGTTAATGTTAGCATTGGGGGTTAACGGTTAGGGTTGGGTTAGGGACTAGGGATAGATTTAGCGTTGGGGTTAGGGTTAGGGTTAGGGGTTAGGGTTTAGGGTTAAGGGATAGGATTAGGGTTAAGGGTTAAGGCTTAGGGTTAGCATTAAGGGATAGGGTTAGGGTTAAGGGTTAGGGTTATGGTCCGAGTTAAGGGTTAGGGTGAGGGTTAACAGTTAGGGTTAGGGTTATAAGTTAGGGATAGTGTTAGGTTTAAGGTCTAGGGTTAGGGTTAGAGGTAGCTTTACTGCTAAGATTAGGTCTCGGCATTAAGGTAAGTGTTAGTGTTAGGGTTAAGGGTTAGGGTTAGGTTTAATTGTTAGGATTAGGATCAGAATTAAGGGTTAGGCTTAGGGTTAGGGGATAGGGTTAGGGTTTAGGGTAAACTTTTAAGGTTATGTTTAGGGATAAGGTTAGGGTTAGCGTTTAAGGTTAGGGTTAGTATTAGGGTTGTTTGTAGGGTTAAGGTAATGTTTAGTGGTTAGAATTAGGGTTAGGGATTAGGGGTTACTGTTATGGCTAGGAGTTAGGGTTAGAATTAAGTGATAGGGGTTGTTCTTAGCATAAGTGTTATGCATTAATGTTAGGATAAGTGGTTAAAGTTAGGTTTACGGTGAGGTTTATGTGTTAAGGTGAGCAATAGGATCAGCGTTAGAATTATGAGTGAGGGGTAGGGTTTTGCTTAGGGTATGGGCCCTGTCTTCCCTAGGAGTGGGACTGAGGGGGATGCGATTGTCACCAGAAACCCACTCTATCGTATGCAGGGTATGGGCCCATGGGTTTCTTGTAGGACACTCTGGCAGAGCCTGATTTCACGCATGGTAAAGGAGGATTGTAAGCTTTCAAATCTCTAAGAAAGTAAGAAGTCTGAGAATTAGATTTAAGGTTAGGATTATCGTTATGGTTAGGGATGAAGTTTAATCTTAGGGTGAGGGCTTCGGGTAAGGGGATACGGTTAGTTTTAGGGTTAAAAGTTACTGTTAGGTTTAACAGTTACAGTTAGACTTAGGGTTTAGGTTTAGGGTTAGCGTTAAGCTTAGGGGTTATGGTTTGGTACAGGGTTAGGGTTAAGTGTTAGGGTTAGGGTTAAAGATCATGACAAGGGTTAGAGTTAAGGGTTAGTTTGAGTGTTAACAGTTAGGGTTAAGGATAACTTTTAGGGTTAGGGGTTAGGATTAGTGTTAGGGCTGAGATTTAGCGGTTAGTTTAAGGGCACATGACCTGTTTAATCTATGGTGAGAGTGGTGCACAGGGTTGCTGCGACACAACACCACCGTACGCTGGGCCTTGGGCCAAGACCTACATACAGGACTCAGGTGGAGCCTCTTCTCACGCATGACATGGCCGTATTGTAGGCTTGGTTAACTCTGAGAATGGAAGAAGTGTCAGAAATCGGGTTAGGGCTGGCTGTAGGTGTTTTTAACCCCTAACCCTAACACTAACCCCCTAATCCTAACTCTAACACTAACCCCAAGGTTAAATCTAACCTTAACCCCTACGACAACCCTAACCCTAACCCTAACCCCTCTCACTGTAGAATAAACAGGTCCTGTGCCCTTAAACTAACCACTAAATCTAAGCCCTAACATCAACCCTAACCTCTGACCCTAAACCTAAGCCCTGAGCCTAAAGCCCAACACTAACTCTAAACTCTTACCCTAAAGCTAATCCCTAACCCTGATGCTAACCTCTAAACGTAACCCTAACTGTGAACCCTAAACCTAACCCTAACCTCGAGCGCTAACCATAGCACTTAACTCTAACCCTAAACCTAACATGAACCCTTAATCCTAACACTAACCCTAACCCTAACTCTTAACTTTAACCCTGACTGTTAACCCTCACACTAACCTTTAAACCTAACCTTAATCGTAATCTTTAACCCTAAACCTAATATTTAACCCTAATCCTGTACCAAACCCTAAACCCTAACCTTAAACCTAACCATAAACCTTAACCCTGAACCTAACTGTAACGGTTAAAACTAAGAGTAACCTGTAACGCTACCCATAACCCCTAACTCTAAGCCTTCACCCTAACACTAACCTTGATCCTTAACCCGAACCCTAACCCTAACCCTAAATCTAATTCTCAGTCTTCTTGCTTTCTTAGAGTTTAGAAAGCCTACAATCCTCCCATGCCATGCGTGAAAGGAGGCTCTTCCACTGTGTCCTGAATGAACCGCTGGGGCCCATGGCCAGAGTACGATAGAGTGGGTTCCTGGTGACAATCCCAGCCCCCTAACCCCCCACCCCGCCTAATGCAGACAAGGCCCGTGCCCTAAGCATAAACTCTACACCTCACCCAAAACTCTAACCCTGAAAATAACATTTAACCCTGATTCTATTGCTCACCTTAGAATGTAAACCTCACCGTAACCTGAACTTTAACCTCTTATCCTAACGTTAATGCATAACACTTACCCTGAGATTAACCCCTATCCCATAATTCTAACCCTATCTCCTAGTCATAACTGTGACAACTAATCCATAACCCTAATTCTAAACCACTAACACTAACTGTTACCCTACGTAGTTACTGTTACGGTAACCTACTGTTACCCTAACACTGAACCTAATCCTTACTCCTAACGCCAAAGCTATGGCTAAAAATAATGCTAACCCTTGACCCTTTACCCTAACTCCTAACCCTAATCCTAATCCTAACCACTAAACCCAACCTTAGCTCTTAACCCTAACCCTAAACCTTACCCTGACGCCTAGACCTAACCCTGACACTAACCTAACACCTAACCCTAATCATAACCCCTAAAGCTAACCCTAACCCTGAACCCTAAACCTAACCCTAACACTTAATACTAACTATATCCCTAACCCCTAACCCCAACCCTAACCCTAACCGTTAACCCTCACCCTAACCCTTAAACCGGACCCTAACACTAAATCTTAACCCTAAACCTACGCTCAACCCTTAACCATAATCCTATCCCTTAACCCTAAACCTAACCCCTAACCCTAAACCTAACACTAACCCCAATCCTAATTCTAACCATAGCCCTTAATACATCACTACGCCTAACCCCTAACCCTAACCCTAACCCTAACCCCTAATGCTAACCCTAACACTGAACCCTAAACCTAACCCTATCCCTAACCCTTAAACATAACTCTATCCCTAACCAATAATCCTAAGCCTAATCTTTAACCCTCACCCTAGAGCTTAACTCAAACCGTAACCCTAAGCCTAAACCCCAACCCTAACACTTAACACAAACCCTAAGCCTTAACACTTAACTCCAATCCTATCCTTTAACCCTAATACTAACCCTGATGCCTAATCCTAACCCTAACACTAACCCCAACCATAAATCTAACCCTAGCCCCTAACGCAAAACTAACCCCTAACCCTAACACTAACCCTAAATCCTAGTCCCTAACCACTAAACCTCACTTGAACCCTAACCCCTAACACCAAACCCTTAACCCTAACCATAACCCTATTTCTCACACTACTTCCATTCTCAGAGTTAACCAAGGCTAAAATACAACCATGCAATGCGTGAGTAGAGTTTCCGCATGAGTCCTGCAAGTAGGTCTGGGCCAAAGGCCCAGGATCCGATGGTGTGGTGTCGCATGTAAACATTCTGCACCCTACTCACCATAGATTACACAGGTCCTGTACCCTTAAACTAACCGCCAAATCAAAGCCCTAACACTGACCCTAACCCCTAACCCTAAACCTAAGCCCTCACCCTAATGCCCAACACTAACACTAAACGCTTACCCTAAACCTAACCCCTAAATGTAACCTTAACCATGAACCCTAAACCTAACCCAAACCCCTAACCCTAACCATAACACTTAACTCTAACCCTAAACCTAACATGAACACTTAACCCTAACCCTAACCCATAACCCTAACACTTAACCTTAACCCTAACCGTTAACCCTCACACTAAACCTTAACCCTAACCCTAATCCTAATCTTTAAGCCTAAACCTAGCACTTAACCCTTACCCTGTACCAAAACCTAAACCCTAATCTTAACCCTAACCGTAAACCTTAAAGCTTAACCCTAAACCTAACTGTAACTGTTGAACCTAACACTAACTTTTAACCCTGACCCTAACCGAAACCCCTAACCCTAAGCCCTCACCATAACAGTAACCTATATTGCTAACCCTAACCCTAATCCTAGCCCTAAATTTAATTCTCAGACTTCTTGCTTTCTCAGAGTTTACAAAGCCTACAATCCTCCCATGCCATGTGTAGAAGGAGGCTCGGCCACTGTGTCCGGCATGAAACCAAGGGGCCCATACCCAGCGTATGATAGAGTGGCTTCCGGCATCTATCCTAGCCCTCTAAGCCCCCTCCTAGAGCAGAGAGGGCTCGTGATATAAGCATAAACACTACCCCTCACCCATAACCCTAACCCTGAACATCACAGCTCACCCTGATACTATTGCTCACCTTAACACATCAACCTCACCATAACTCTAACTTGAACCCGTTATCCTAACGTTAATGCATAAGACTTACCCTAAGAACAACCCCTATCCCTTAATTCTAACCCTAACTCCTAGCCACAATTGTAACACCTAATCCCTAAGGCTAATTCAAAACTGCTAAACATTACCTTATCTCTACAAACTAACCCTAACCCTAACTGCTAACCCTAACCGTACACCTAAAAATAACCATAACACTTGACACTTAACCCTAACCCTTAACCCTGATCCTAATCCTAACAATTAAACCTAACCCTAACTCTTAAGCCTAACACTAACACGTACCCTAATGCCTAGACCTAACCCTAAGAGTAAACGTAACCCCTAACCCTAACGCTAATCCCTCATGCTAACCCTAACACTGAACCCTAATCCTAAGACTTAAACCTAACTCTATCCTTAACCCATAACCCTAGCCCTAACCGTTAACCCCACACTAACCCTTAACTCGAACTGTAACCCTAACCCTTAAAACTAAACCTAACACTTAACGCTAACCCTAAGCCTTAACGCTTAACCCTTATCCTATCCCTTAACCCTAACCCTAACCCCTAACGCTAACCCTAACCCCACTCTAAATCTAACCCTAGCCCCTAACCCAACCCTAACCCCTAAGCCCTAACCCTATCACTAAACCCAACACCTACTCCCTAACCCCTAATCCTCACTCGAAGCTTAAGCCCTAACCCTAAGCCCTCTCCCTGACTAATCTTCATCCCTAACCCTAACCATAATCCTAACCCTAAATCTAATTCTCAGACTTCTTGCTATCTCAGAGTTTTAAAAGCCTACAATTCTCCAAAGCCATGCGTGAAAGCTGGCTCTGCCACAGTGTCCTGCATGAAACCCAGGAGCCCATACACTGCGTACGATAGAGTGGGTTCCCGGGGACAATCACAGCCCCCTATCTACCCCTGCTAGTGCTGACAGGGCCCATGACCTAAGCAAAAACCCTGCACCTCACCCATAACCCTAACCCTGAACATAACACCTAACCCTGATGTTATTGTTCACCTTAACACGTAAACCTCACTGTAACCCTAACTTTAACCCCTATCCTAATGTTATTGCATAACACTTACCCTAAGAACAAACCCTATCCCTTAATTCTAAGCCTAACTCCTAGCATAACCGTAACACCTAATCCCTAACCTTAATTCTAAACTGCTAAACATTACCTTCACCCTACAAACAACCCTAACACTAACCCTAACTCTAACCGCTAACCCTAACCCTAACCATTACCCTGATCATAATCCTAACAATTAAACCTAACCCTAATTCTTAACCCTAACACGAACCATTACCATAATGCCTAGACCTAACCCTAACTGTAACCCTAACCCCTAACCCTAACCCTAACCGCTAATGCTAACCCTAACCCCGAACCCTAAACCTAACCCTAACCCTATCCCTTAAACCTATTACTATCCCTAAACCATTACCCTAATCGCAACTGTTAACCCTCACTCTCACCCTTAACTTGGAACGAAACCCTAACCCTTAACCCTAACCTTAACCCTTACTGCTAATCTTAAGCCTTCACCCTTTACCTTAATCCTATCTTGTAAGCCTAACCCTAACGCTGACCCCTAACCCACCTGA
Organism: Eulemur rufifrons; assembly: GCF_041146395.1. Lineage (NCBI taxonomy): Eukaryota > Metazoa > Chordata > Mammalia > Primates > Lemuridae > Eulemur > Eulemur rufifrons. Next base: position 3,356,152 of record NW_027182818.1, on the reverse strand, counting down.
ACATTAACCCTAAACCTAAATCTAACGCTAGCCCCTTACAAAAACCTAACACCTAACCCCTGACACACTAATCCTAACTTCTAATTCCTAACCACTAAACTTCACTCAAACCTAAACCTCTAACCCCAAACACATAACCCTAACCATAACCCTAATTCTCACACTTCCTTCGTTCTCAGAGTTGACCAAGCCTACAATAGAGCCATGCCACGAGTGAGAAGAGGCTCTGCCTCAGTCCTGCATGTAGGTCTGGGCCCAAGGTACGATGGTGTGGTGTTGAGGCGACCCAGTCTGCACCCTTCCCACCATAGATTAAACAGAGCATGTGCCCTTAAACTAACCACTAAATCTAAGCCCTAATACTAAACCTAAATCCTAACCCTAAACCTCGGCCCTTATCCTAACGCCCAACAGTAACACTAAACACTCACCCTAAACTTAACCCATAACCCGAACCCCTAAATGTAACCCTAACCATGAACCCTAAACCTAACCCTAACCTCTAGCCATAACCATAACACTTAACTCTAAACCTAAACGTTACACGAAGCCTTATTCCTAACCCTAAGCCCAACCCTAACACTTAACCTTGACCCTTACCATTAACCCTCACACTAACCCTTAACCCTAACCCTAATCCTAATCTTTAACCATAAAGCTAACACTGAAGCCTAACCCTGTGCCAAACGATAAAACCAAACCTTAACCCTAACCCTAACCCTGAAACTTAACCGAAAACGTAACTGTAACTGTTAAAAATAACACGAACCTTTAACCCTAACCCCTAACCCTAAGAGCCCACCCTAACACTAATCTTCCTCGCTAAACATTACCATAATCTTACCCCTAAATCTAATTCTCAGACTTCTTGCTATCTCAGAGTTTAGAAAGCTTACAATCCTCCCATGCCATGAGTAAAAGGGGGCTCTGCCACTGTGTCCTGCATGAAACCCAGGAGCCCATACCCAGCGTACGATACAGTGCGTTCCCGGGCACAATCCCATCCCCCTAACCCCCGCCCCCCGCCCAGTGCAGACAGGGCCCGTACGCTAAGTATAAACACTACCCCTAACAGATAACCCTCACCCTGAATATAACACCTGACGCTGATCCTATTGCTCACCTTAAAACATAAACCTCCCCGTAACCCTAACTTATCCCCTTAAATTAACGTTAATGTATAACACCCTGAGAAGAAGCCCCATACCATAATTCCAATCCTAATCCCCAGCCATAACCATAACACCTCATCCCTAATTCTAAAATGCCAACTCTACCTTCACCCTACCAACAACCCTAACCCTAACCCTAACCTCTAACCCTAAGCCCTCACCCTATCACTAATCTTCATCACTAAACCGTACCGTAATCCTAACCCTAAATCTAATTCTCAGACTTCTTGCTTTCTCAGAGTTTTGAAAGCCTACAATCCTACTAAGCCATGCATGAAAGCCGGCTCTGCCACAGTGTCCTGCAAGAAACCCAGAGGCCCATACACAGCGTACGATAGAGTGGGTTCCCAGAGACCACAACAGACCCCTAACTTCGATTCCTAGGGCATACAGGGCCCATGCCCTAAGCATAAACACTAGCCCTCACCCATAACCCTAACCCAGAACATAACACCTAACCCTGATACTACTGCTCACCTTAACACGTAAACCTCACCGTAACCCTAACTTTAACCCCATATCGTAACGTTAATGCATGACACCCTGAGAACAAGCCCTGTACTGTAATTCTAACCCTAACTCCTAGCCATAACCATAACACCTAATCTCTAATTCTGAAACGCCAACCCTAACCTTAACCCTACCAACAACACTAACACTAACCCTAACCCCTTACCCTAACCCTATGCCTAAAAATAACCCTAACCGTTGATCCTTAGTCATAACCCCTAACCTTAACCCTAACCCTTAACCCTAATTCCAATCCTAACAATTAAACATAACCCTAACTCTGAACCCTAACTCTAACCTTTACATTAATGCCTAGAGTTCTAACCCCAACACTGACCTACAGTTACAAGTAACAAAAACCCCTAATTATAACCTTAAACCTGAACAATAAACCTAATCCTTAACCCTAACCCCCTAATGATTAACCCTCACCCTAACCCTTAACCCTGACCCTAACCCTAAACCTGAACCCTAACCCTGAACCCTAACCCTAAGCCTAACACTTAACCCTAACCCTATCCATTAACCTTAACCGCTAACCATAACACTAACCCCAACCCTAAACCTAACCCTGGCCCCCTAACCCAGAATTAACACCGAACCCGTAACACTAATTCTACCCCTAACCACTAGCACCTAACCCTGACTCGAAACTTAACCCCTAACTTGAAACCCCTAACCGCAAACCTAACCCTAATTCTCACACTACTTCCATTCCCAGAGTGAAGCAAGCCTACAATACAGACATGCCATGTGTGAGATGAGGCTCCAGCTGAGTTCTGCATGTAAGTTTTGTCCCAAGGCCCAGGGAATGATGTTGTGCTTTCATGGTGACTCTGACCGCACCCCTCTCACCTTAGATTAACCAAGTCCTGTGCCCTTAAACTGACCGCTAAATCTGAGCTCTACCACCAACCCTAACCACTGACCCTGAACCTAAGCCCCGAGCCTAAAGCCCAACACTAACACTAAACCCTTACCCTAAACCTAATCCCTAACCCTAATGCTAACCCCTAAACGTAACCCTAACCGTGAACAGTAAACCTAACCCTAACCTCTAACACAAACCCTAACACATAACTCTAACCCTAAAACTTACCCTAACCCTTAACCCTAAACCTAAACCCTACCGTAACTCTTAACCTTAACACTAACCGTTAACTCTCACGCTAACCTTTAATCCTAACACTAATCCTAATCTTCAACCGTAAACCTAACACTTAACCCTAAACCTGTACCAAACACTAACCCCTCATCTTAACCCTAAAGGTAAACCTCAACCATAAACCGAACTGTAACCGTTAAACCTAAGAATAACCTTTAATCCTAACCCTAATCCCTAATCCTAAGCCCTCACCCTAACACTAAACTTCATCCTTAACCCTAACCATAATCCTAACCCTAAATCTAATTCTCAGACGTCTTGCTTTCTTAGAGTTTAGAAAGCCTGCAATCCTCCCATGCCATGCGTTAAAGGAGGCTCTACCACTGTGTCCTGTATGAAACCCACGGGCCCATATCCAGAGTACGATATAGTGGGTTCCTGGTGACAATCCCAGCCCCCTAACCTTCCACACCGCCTAATGCAGACAGGGCCCATGCGCTAAGCATAAACAATACCTTTAACAGGTAACCCTAACCCTGAACATAACACCTAACCCTGTTCCTATTTCTCCCCTTAACACGTAAACCTCACCGTGCCCCTAACTTTAACCTCTTATCGTAACGTTCATGCATAACCCATTCCCTGAGAACAACCCCTATCCCATAATTCTAACCCTATCTCCTAGTCATAACTGTAAAACCTGATCCCTAACCCTAATTCTAAACTGCTAACCCTAACCGTAACCCTAACTACAACCATAACACTGACAGTAACCCTTACTTCTAACCCCAACGCTATGCCTAACAAAAGCCCTAACCCTTCACCCTTCACCCTAACCCGTAAGCCTTACCCTAACCCTTAACCCTAATCCTAATCCTAACCATTAAACCTAACCGTAGCTCTTAAAGCTAACCCTAAACCTTACCCTCACGACTAGACCTAACCCTGACACTAACCTAACATCTAACCCTAACCATAACCCCTAAAGCTAACCCTAACCCTGAATCCTAAACCTAACCCTAACACTGAACCCTCACTATATCCCCAACCTCTAAGCCTAATCCTAACCGTTAACCCTCACCCTAACACTTAAACTGGACCATAACACTAAACATTAACCCTAACACTAAACTTTAACCCTAAACCTGAGCCCAACCCTTAACCCTAATCCTATCCTTTTACCCTAAAACTAACCCCTAAACCTAACCCTAATACTAACCCCAAACCTAACTCTAAACATACCTCTTCATAAAACACTAACTCCTAACCCCTAACCCTAACACTAATCATAAACCCTAATTGCTACCCCTTAACCCTAAGGCTTAAGCTTTACCCTAACCATTAACCCTCACCCTAACCCTTAACACTGACCCTAACATTAACCTTTAACTCTAAGCCTAACCCTTAACCCTAACAGTAAGGGAAACCCTTAACGCTAACCTTATCCCTTAACCCTAAACCTAACACTACGGCTAAAAATAACCCTAACCTTTGATCCTTAAACCTAACCCCTAACACTTACTTTAACCCCAAACCCTAACCCTAGTCCTAAGCATTAAACCTAACCCTATCTCTTAATCCTAACCCTAGCCCTTACCCTAACGCCTATATCTAACCCTAAATCTAACGTACAACCTAATCCTAACCTTAAGCCCTAATGCTAACTCTAACCCTGAACCCTAAACCTACCCGTAACCCTTAACACTAACCCTATCCGTAACCCTTAACCCTGACCCTAACCATTACCCGCACCCAAACATTTAACCCTGACCCTAACCCTAATCTTTAACGATAACCCTAACACTAAACCCTAACCCTAAGCCCAACACTTAACCCGAATCCTATCCCTTAACCCTAAGCCTAACCCTAACCCCTAACCCTAAACCTAACACTGAACCCAACCCTAAACCTAACCCTAGCTCCTATCCCAACCCTAAGACCTAACCTTTAATGCTAACAGTAACCCTAACTACTAATCCCTAACCCCTAACCCTCCCTCTAACCCTAAACCCCTAACCCCAAACCCGTAACCCTAAACTTAACCCTAATTCTCACACCTCTTCCATTCTCAGCCTTAAGCAAACCTACAATACAGCCATGCCATTCCTGAGATGAGGCTCTGCCTGTGTCCCACATGTAGGTCTGGGCCAAATACAAAGAGTACGATGGTGTGGTGTCACAGCGACCTGTCCACACCCTTCTCACCATAGATTAAACAAGTCCTGTGCCCTTATACTAACAGATAAATCTCAGCCCTAACACTAACACTAACCCCTAACCGTAAACATAAGCTCAGACTGTAACGCCGAACACTAACTCTAAAACCTTACCTTAAACCTGACCACTAACCCTAACACTAACCGCTAAACATAACCCTAACCATGAATCCTAAACCTAACCCTAACCTCTACCCGTAACCACAACAATTAACTCTAACCCTAAAGGTTACATGAAGCCTTATTCCTAACCCTAACCCCACCCTAACCCATAATATTGACCCTTACCATTAACCATCACACTAAACCTTAACCGTGACTCTAATCCTAATCTTTAACCATAAAGCTAACACTGAAGCCTAACCCTGTGTCAAACACTAGACCCAAACATAAACCCTAACCCTCAAACTGAACCGTAAACCTAACTGTAACTGTTAAAACTAACATTAACCTTTAACCCTAACCCCTAACCCTAAGACGCCACCCTAACACGAATCTTGATCCCTAAACATTACCATAATCCTACCCCTAAATCTAATTCTCAGAGTTCTTGCTTTCTCAGAGTTAAGAAAGCCTACAATCCTCCCATGCCATGAGTAAAAGGGGGCTCTGCCACTGTGTCCTGCATGAAACCCAGGAGCCCATACCCAGCGTATGATAGAGTGGGTTCCCGGGGACAATCCCATCGCTATAATCCCCGCCTGCCGCCAAGTGCATACAGGGCCCGTGCCCTAAGTATAATCAATACCCCTAACTGATAACCCTCACCCTGAACATAACACCTAACCCGGATCCTATTGCTCACCTGAAAACATAAATCTCCCCGTAACCCTAACTTATCCCCTTATCTTAACCTTAATGCATAACACCCTGAGAAGAAGCCCTATCCCATAATTCTAATCCTATCACCTGGTCATAACCGTAACACCTCATCCCTATTTCTAAAATGCCAACCCTAGCTTTCACCCTACCAAAAACCCTAACCCTAACCCAAACCCCTAACCCTAAGCCCTCACCCTATCACTAGTCTTCATCCCTAAACCGTACCGTAATCCTAACCCTAAATATAATTCTCAGACTTCTTGCTTTCTCAGAGTTTTGAAAGCCTACAATCCTATTAAGCCATGCATGAAAGCCGGCTCTACCACAGTGTCCTGCATGAAACCCAGAGGCCCATACACTGCGTACGATAGAGTGGGTTCCCAGCGACCATCACAGACCCCTAATTTCGCCTTCTAGTGCATACAGGGCCTGTGACCTAAGCATAAACCCTACCCCTCACCCATAACCCTAACCCAGAACATAACAACTATCCCTGATCCTACTGCTCACCTTAACACGTAAACCTCACTGTAACCCTAACTTTAACCCCTTATCTTAACGATAATGCATGACACCCTGAGAACAAACCCTATACCGTAATTCTAACCCTAACTCCTAGCCATAACCATAACACCTAATCCCTAATTCTGAAACGCCAACCCTAACGTTAACCGTACCAACAACTCTAACACTAACCCTAAACACTTACCCTAACCCTACGCCTAAAAATAACCCTAAGCATTGATCCTTAGTCATAACTCCTAAACTTTAACCCTAACCCTTAACGCTAATCCCAATCCTAACCATTAAACATAACCCTAACTCTTAACGCTAACCATAACCTTTACACTAATGCCTAGAGATCTAACCCCAACACTGACCTACAGTTAACACTAACCCTAACACCTAATGCTAACTTTAAACCTGAACCATAAACCTAAGCCTTAACCCTAACCCTATCCCAACCCCCTAACCCTAACCCTAACTGTTAAGCCTCACCCTAACCCTTAACCCTGACTCTAACCCTAAAACTTAACCCTAACCCTGAACCCTAACCCTAAGCCTAACCCTTAACCCTAACCCTATCCCTTAACCCTGACACCTACAGCTAACACTAACCCCAACCCTAAACCTAACCCTGGCCCCCAAACCCACACTTAACACCTAACCCCTAACACTAACACTAACCCTAACCACTAATCCCTAGCACCTGACCCTGACTCGAAACTAACCCCTAACTCGAAACCCCTAACCCCAACCCTAACCCTAATTCTCACACTACTTCCATTCCCGAGTGAAGCAAGCCTACAATACAGCCATGCCATGTGTGAGATGAGGCTCCGCCTGAGTCCTGCATGTAGGTCTTGTCCCAGGGCCCAGGGAATGATGTTGTGCTTTCGTGATGACTCCGACCGCACCCCTCTCACCGTAGATTAACCAGGTCCTGTGCCCTTAAACTGACCGCTAAATCTAAGCCCTACCACCAACCCTAAACCTTTACCCTGAACTTAATCCCCGAGCCTAAAGCCCAACACTAACTCTAAACACGTACCCTTAACCTAATCCCTAACCCTAATGCTAACCCCTAAACGTAACCCCAACCATGAACAGTAAACCTAACCCTAACCTCTAACACAAACCCTAACACATAACTCTAACCCTAAAACTAACCCTAACCCTTAACCCTAAACCTAAACCCTAACCCTAACCCTTAACCTTAACCATTAACTCTCATGCTAACCTTTAATCCTAACCCTAATCCTAATCTTGAACCCTAAACCTAACATTTAACCCTAGCCCTGTACCAAACACTAATCCCTCATCTTAACCCTATCCGCAAACCTCAACCCTAAACGAACTGTAACCGTTAAACCTAACAGTAACCTTAAACCCTAACCCTAATCCGTAACCCTAAGCCCTCACCGTAACACTACACTTCATCCTGAACCCTAACCATAATCCTAACTCTAAATTTAATTCTGAGACTTCTTGCTTTCTTAGAGTTTAGAATGCCTGCAATCCTCCCATGCCATGTGTGAATGGAAGCTCTACCAATGTGTCCGGCATGAAACCCACGGGCCCATACCCAGAGTCTGATACAGTGGGTTCCCGGTGACAATGCCAGCCCCCTAAACTCCCCCTGGCTAACGCAGACAGGGCCCGTGCGCAAGGCATAAACAATACCTTTAACAGATAACCCTAACCCTGAACATAACACCTAACCCTGTTCCTATTTCTCCCCTTAACACGTACACCTGACCGTGAGCCTAACTTTAACCTCTTATTCTAATGTTAATGCATAACCTATTCCCCCAGAACATTCCCTATCCCATAATTCTAACCCTATCTCCTAGTGATAACTGTAGCACCTGACCCCTAACCGTAATTCTAAACTGCTAACCCCAACCGTAACCCTACCTACAACCCTAACACTGACAGTAACCCTTACTTCTAACCCCAACGCTATGCCTAACAAAAGCCCTAACCCTTCACCCTTCACCCTAACCCCTAAGCCTTACCCTAACACTTAACCCTAATCCCAATCCTAACCATTAAACCTAACCCTGACTCTTAACCCTAACCCTAACCTTTGCCATAATGCCTAGAGATCCAACCCCCACAGGACCTACAGTTAACACTAACCCTAATCCCTAATGCTAACCTTAAACATGAACCATAAACCTAACCCTTAACCCTAACCCTATCCCTAACACCCTAACCCTAACCGTACCTGTTAACCCTCACCCTAACCCTTAACCCTGACCCTAACCCTAAACCTTAACTCTAAACCTGAATCCTAACCCTAAGCCTAACCCTTAACCCTAACCCTAACGGTAACCCTAAACATTATCATAATCCTACCCCTAAATCTTATTCTCGGACTTCTTGCTTTCTTAGAGTTTAGAAAGCCTAAAATCCTCCCATACCATGAGTAAAAGGGGGCTCTTCAGCTCTCTCTTGCATGAAACCAGGAGCCCATACCTAGCGTATGATAGAGTGGGTTCCCGGGGAAAATTTCATCCCCCTAACCCCGGGCCCCCGCCCAGTGCAGACAGGGCCTGTACGCTAAGTATAAACACTACCCCTAACAGATAACCCTCACCATGAACATAGCACCTGACCCTGATCCTATTGCTCACCTTAAAACATAAACCTCCCCGTAACCCTAACTTATCCCCTATCTTAACCTTAATGCATAACACCCTGAGAAGAAGTCCTATCCCATAATTCTAATCCTAACCCCGAGCCATAACCGTAACACCTCATCCCTAATTCTAAAATGCCAACCCTAACCTTCTCCCTACCAACAACCCTAACCCTAACCCTAACCCCTAACACTAAGCCTCACCCTATCACTAATCTTGATCGCTAAACCGTACAGTAATCCTAACCCTAAATCTAATTCTCAGACTTCTTGCTTTCTCAGAGTTTTGAAAGCCTACAATCCTACTAAGCCACGCATGAAAGCCCGCTCTGCCACAGTGTCCTGCATGAAACCCAGAGGCCCATACACTGCGTACGATAGAGTGGGTTCCCAGAGACCATCACAGACCCCTAACTTCGCCTCCTAGTGCATACAGGGCCCGGGCCCTAAGCATAAACCCTACCCCACACCCATAACCCTAACCCAGAACATAACACCTAACCCTGATCCTACTGCTCACCTTAACACGTAAACCTCACCCTAACCCTAACTTAACCCCTTATCTTAACGATAATGCATGACACCCTGAGAACAAGCCCTATACCGTAATTCTAACCCTAACTCCTAGCCATAACCATAACACCTAATCCCTAATTCTGAAACGCCAACCCTAACCTTAACTCTACCAACAACACTAACACTAACCCTAAAACCCTTACCCTAACCCTATGCCTAAAAATAACCCTAACCATTGATCCTTAGTCATAACCCCTAAAGCTTAACCCTAACCCTTAACGCTAATCCCAATCCTAACCATTAAACATAACCCTAATTAATCATAACCCTAACCTACACGCTAATGCCTAGAGATCTAACGCCAACACTGACCTACAGTTAACACTAACTCTAACCCCTAATCCTAACCTTAAACCTGAACCATAAACCTAACCCTTAACCATAACCTTATCCCTAACCCCCTAACCCTAACCCTAGCTGTTAAGCCTCACCCTAACACTTAACGCTGACTCTAACCCTAAACCATAACCCTAACCCTGAACCCTAACCCTAAGCCTAACCCTTAACCCTAACCCCTAACCCTAACGCTAACCCCAACCCTAAACCTAACCCTGGCCCCCTAACCCAGACTTAACACCTAACCCCTAACACTAACTCTAACCCTAACCACTAATCCCTAGCACCTGACCCTGACTCGAAACCTAACCCTTAACTCGAAACCCCTAACCCAAAACCTAACCCTAATTCTCACACTACTTCCATTCCCAGAGTGAAGCAAGCCTATAATACAGCCATGCCATGTGTGAGATGAGGCTTCCCCTGAGTCCTGCATGTAGGTTTTGTCCCAAGGCCCAGGGAATGACGTTGTGCTTTCGTGGTGACTCCGACCACACCCCTCTCACTGCAGATTAACCAGGTCCTGTGCCCTTAAACTGACCGCTAAATCTAAGCCCTACCACCAACCCTAACCCCTGACCCTGAACCTAAGCCCCGAGCGTAAAGCCCAACACTAACTCTAAACACTTACCCTAAACCTAATCCCTAACCCTAATGCTAACCCCTAAACGTAACCCTAACCGTGAACAATAAACCTAACCCTAATCTCTAACACACACCCTACCACATAACTCTAACCCTAAAATTAACCCTAACCTTTAACCCTAAACCTAAACCATAACCCTAACCCTTAACCTTAACCGTTAACTCTCATGCTAACCTTTAATCCTAACCCTAATCCTAATCTTCAACCCTAAACCTAACACAACACTAACCCTGTACCAAACCCTAACCCCTCACCTTAACCCTATCCGCAAACCTACACCTCAATACGAACTGTAACCGTTAAACCTAACAGTAACCTTAAACCGTAACCCTAATCTGTAACCCTATCCCCTCACCATAACACTACACTTCACCCTGAACACTAACCATAATCCTAACCCTAAATCTAATTCTCAGACTTCTTGCTTTCTTAGAGTTTAGAAAGCTTGCAATCCTCCCATGCCATGTGTGAAAGGAAGCTCTACCACTGTGTCCTGCATGAAACCCACGGGCCCATACCCAGAATCCGATACAGTGGGTTCCCGGTGACAGTTCCAGCCCCCTAACATCCCCCCAGCTTAATGAGGACAGGGCCCGTGCGCTAAGCATAAATGATACCTTTAACAGATAACCCTAACCCTGAATATAACACCCAACCCTGTTCCTATTTCTCCCCTTAACACGTAAACCTCACCGTGCGCCTAACTTTAACCTCTTATCCTAACGTTAATGCATAACCCATTCCCTGAGAACATCCTCTATCCCATAATTCTAACCCTATCTCCTAGTCATAACTGTAACACCTAATCCCTAACCCTAATTCTCAACCGCTAAGCCTAACCGTAACGCTGCCTACAACCCTAACACTGACAGGAAACCTTACTTCTAATCCCAACGCTATGCCTAACAAAAGCCCTAACACTTCACACTTCACCCTAACCCCTAAGCCTTACCCTAACCCTTAACCCTAATCCTAATCCTAACCATTAAACCTAACCCTAGCTCTTAAAGCTAACCCTAAACCTTACCCTCATGACTAGACCTAACCCTGACACTAACCTAACACCTAACCCTAACCAGAACCCCTAAAGCTAACCCTGAACCCTATCCCTAACCCTAGCAGTAAACTTTAACCCTAAACCTAAGCCCAACCCGTAACCCTAATCCTATCCTTTTACCCTAAAACTAACCCCTAAACCTAACCCCTATACCTCACCCTAACTCTAACCCCAATCCTAATTCTAACCATACCCCTTCATAAAACACTAACTCCTAACCGCTAACCCTAACAATAACCAAAAACCCTAATCACTAATCCCTAACCCTAACGCTTAACCTTTACCCTAACCGTTAACCCTCACCCTAAATCTTAACACTGACCCTAACCTTAACCTTTACCTCTAAGCCTAACCCTTAACCCTACAGTAAGGAAGACCCTTAATGCTAATGGGATCCCTTATCCCTAACCCTAACACTACAGCTAAATATAACCCTAACCTTTGATCCTAAAACCTAACCCCTAACACTTACTTTAACCCCAAACCCTAACCCTAATCCTAAGCATTAAACCTAACCCTATCTCTTAACCCTAACGCTAGCCCTTACCCTAACGCCTAGATCTAACACTAAATCTAACCTACCGCCTAATCCTAACCTTAAGCCCTAATGCTAACTCTAACCCTGAACCCTAAACCTACCCATAACCCTTAACACTAACCCTATCCGTGAACCTTAACCCTGACCCTAACCATTACCCGCACCCAAGCATTTAACCCTGACCCTAACCCTAATCCTTAATGCTAACCCTAACACTAAACCCTAACCCTAAGCCCAACACTTATCCCTAATCCTATCCCTTAACCCTAACCCTAACCCTAATGCTACCCCCTAAACGTAACCCTAACCGTGACCAGTAAACCTAACCCTAACCTCTAACACAAACCATAGCACATAACTCTAACCCTAAAACTAACACTAACCCTAACCCTAACCCTAAACCCTAACTCTTAACCTTAACCCTAAGCGTTAACTCTCACGCTAACCTTTAATCCTAACCCTAATTTTAATCTTCAACCCTAAATCTAACACTTAACGCTAACCCTGTACCAAACCCTAACCCCTCATCTTAACTCTAACCGTAAACCTCAATCCTAAACCAAAGTGTAACCGTAAAACCTAACAGTAACTTTTAACCCTAAACCTAAGCCCTCACCCTAACACTAAACTTCATCCTTAACCCTAACCAGAATCCTAACCCTAAATCTAATTCTCAGACTTCTTGCTTTCTTAGAGTTTAGAAAGCCTGCAATCCTCCCATGCCATGCGTGAAAGGAGGCTCTACCACTGTGTCCTGCATGAAACCCACGGGCCCATACCCAGAGTATGATACAGTGGGTTCCCGGGTACAATCTCAGCCCCCTAAACTCCCCCCGCCTGCCTACTGCAGACAGGGCCCGTGCGCTAAGCATAAACAATACCTTTAACAGATAACCCTAACCCTGAACATAACACTCAACCCTGTTCCGGTTTCTCCCCTTAACACGTAAACCGCACCCTGCGCCTAACTTTAACCTCTTATCCTAACGTTAATGCATAACCCATTTCCTGAGAACAACCCCTATCCCATAATTCTAACCCTATCTCCTAGTCATCACTGTGACACCTAATCCCTAACCCTAATTCTAAACCGCTAACCCTAACCGTAACCCTACCTACAACCCTAACACTGACAGTAACCCTTACTTCTAACCCCAACGCTATGCCTAACAAAAACCCTAACCCTTGACCCTAACCCTTCACCCTAACCCCTAAGCCTTACCCTAACCCTTAACCCTAATCCTAATCCTAACCATTAAACCTAACCCTAGCTCTTAAAGCTAACCCTAAACCTTACCCTCACGACTAGACCTAACCCTGACACTAACCTAACACCTAACCCTAACCAGAACCCCTAAAGCTAACCCTGAACCCTATCCCTAACCCCAGCAGTAAACTTTAACCCTAAACCTAAGCCCAACCCGTAACCCTAATCCTATCCTTTTACCCTAAAACTAACCCCTAAACCTAACCCCTATACCTCACCCTAACTCTAACCCCAATCCTAATTCTAACCATACCCCTTCATAAAACACTAACTCCTAACCGCTAACCCTAACACTAACCAAAAACCCTAATCACTAATCCCTAACCCTAACGCTTAACCTTTACCCTAACCGTTAACCCTCACCCTAAATCTTAACACTGACCCTAACCTTAACCTTTAACTCTAAGCCTAACCCTTAACCCTACAGTAAGGAAGACCCTTAATGCTAATGGGATCCCTTATCCCTAACCCTAACACTATAGCTAAAAATAACCCTAACCTTTGATCCTTAAACCTAACCCCTAACACTTACTTTAACCCCAAACCCTAACCCTAATCCTAAGCATTAAACCTAACCCTATCTCTTAACCCTAACGCTAGCCCTTACCCTAACGCCTAGATCTAACCCTAAATCTAACCTACCGCCTAATCCTAACCTTAAGCCCTAATGCTAACACTAACCCTGAACCTTAAACCTACCCGTAACCCTTAACACTAACCCTATCCGTGAACCTAAACCCTGACCCTAACCATTAACCGAACCCAAGCATTTAACCCTGACCCTAACCCTAATCCTTAATGCTAACCTTAACACTAAACCCTAACCCTAAGCCCAACACTTAACCCTAATCCTATCCCTTAACCCTAACCCTAACCCTAACCCTAATGCTAACCCCTAAACGTAACCCTAACCGTGACCAGTAAACCTAACCCTAACCTCTAACACAAACCATAGCACATAACTCTAACCCTAAAACTAACCCTAACCCTAACCCTAACCCTAACTCTTAACCTTAACCCTACGCGTTAACTCTCACGCTAACCTTTAATCCTAACCCTAATCCTAATCTTCAACCCTAAACCTAACACTTAACCCTAACCCTGTACCAAACCCTAACCCCTCATCTTAACCCTAACCGTAAACCTCAACCCTAAACCAAAGTGTACCCGTTAAACCTAAGAGTAACCCTTAACCCTAACCCTAATCCCTAACCCTAAGCCCTCACTCTAACACTAAACTTCATCCTTAACCCTAACCAGAATCCTAACCCTAAATCTAATTCTCAGACTTCTTGCTTTCTTAGAGTTTAGAAAGCCTGCAATCCTCCCATGTCATGCGTGAAAGGAGGCTCTACCACTGTGTCCTGCATGAAACCCACGGGCCCAGACCCAGAGTATGATAGAGTGGGTTCCCGGGTACAATCCCAGCCCCCTAAACTCCCCCCACCCGCCTAATGCAGACAGAGCCCGTGCGCTAAGCATAAACAATACCTTTAACAGATAACCCTAACCCTGAACATAACACCCAACCCTGTTCCTATTTCTCCCCTTAACACGTAAACCTCACCGTGCGCCTAACTTTAACCTCTTATCCTAACGTTAATGCATAACACATTTCCTGGGAACAACCCCTATCCCATAATTCTAACCCTATCTCCTAGTCATCACTGTGACACCTAATCCCTAACCCTAATTCTAAACCGCTAACCCTAACCGTAACCCTACCTACAACCCTAACACTGACAGTAACCCTTACTTCTAACCCCAACGCTATGCCTAACAAAAACCCTAACCCTTGACCCTAACCCTTCACCCTAACCCTTTACCCTAACCCTTAACCCTAATCCTAATCCTAACCATTAAACCTAACCCTAGCTCTTAAAGCTAACCCTAAACCTTACCCTCACGACTAGACCTAACCCTGACACTAACCTAACACCTAACCCTAACCAGAACCCCTAAAGCTAACCCTGAACCCTATCCCTAACCCTAGCAGTAAACTTTAACCCTAAACCTAAGCCCAACCCGTAACCCTAATCCTACCCTTTAACCCTAAAACTAACCCCTAAACCTAACCCCTATACCTCACCCTAAATCTAACCCCAATCCTAATTCTAACCATACCCCTTCATAAAACACTAACTCCTAACCGCTAACCCTAACACTAACCAAAAACCCTAATCACTAATCCCTAACCCTAACGCTTAACCTTTACCCTAACCGTTAACCCTCACCCTAAATCTTAACACTGACCCTAACCTTAACCTTTAACTCTAAGCCTAACCCTTAACCCTACAGTAAGGAAGACCCTTAATGCTAATGGGATCCCTTATCCCTAACCCTAACACTACAGCTAAAAATAACCCTAACCTTGGATCCTTAAACCTAACCCCTAACACTTACTTTAACCCCAAACCCTAACCCTAATCCTAAGCATTAAACCTAACCCTATCTCTTAACCCTAACGCTAGCCCTTACCCTAACGCCTAGATCTAACCCTAAATCTAAGCTACCGCCTAATCCTAACCTTAAGCCCTAATGCTAACACTAACCCTGAACCTTAAACCTACCCGTAACCCTTAACACTAACCTTATCCGTGAACCTTAACCCTGACCCTAACCATTACCCGCACCCAAGCATTTAACCCTGACCCTAACCCTAATCCTTAATGCTAACCCTAACACTAAACCCTAACCCTAAGCCCAACACTTATCCCTAATCCTATCCCTTAACCCTAACCCTAACCCTAATGCTACCCCCTAAACGTAACCCTAACCGTGACCAGTAAACCTAACCCTAACCTCTAACACAAACCATACCACATAACTCTAACCCTAAAACTAACACTAACCCTAACCCTAACCCTAAAAAATAACCCGTAACCTTAACCCTAAGCGTTAATTTTCACGCTAACCTTTAATCCTAACCCTAATCCTAATCTTCAACCCTAAACCTAACACTTAACCCTAACCCTGTACCAAACCCTAACCCCTCATCTTAACCCTAACCGTAAACCTCAACCCTAAACCAAACTGTAACCGTTAAACCTAAGAGTAACCTTTAACCCTAACCCTATTCCCTAACCCTAAGCCCTCACCCTAACACTAAACTTCATCCTTAACCCTAACCAGAATCCTAACCCTAAATCTAATTCTCAGACTTCTTGCTTTCTTAGAGTTTAGAACGCCTGCAATCCTCCCATGCCATGCGTGAAAGGAGGCTCTACCACTGTGTCCTGCATGAAACCCACGGTCCCATACCCAGAGTATGATAGAGTGGGTTCCCGGGTACAATCCCAGCCCCCTAAACTCCCCCCGCCCGCCTAATGCAGACAGGGCCCGTGCGCTAAGCATAAACAATACCTTTAACAGATAACCCTAACCCTGAACATAACACCCAACCCTGTTCCTATTTCTCCCCTTAACACGTAAACCTCACCTTGCGCCTAACTTTAACCTCTTATCCTAACGTTAATGCATAACCCATTTCCTGAGAACAACCCCTATCCCATAATTCTAACCCTATCTCCTAGTCATCACTGTGACACCTAATCCCTAACCCTAATTCTAAACCGCTAACGCTAACCGTAACCCTACCTACAACCCTAAAACTGACAGTAACCCTTACTTCTAACCCCAACGCTATGCCTAACAAAAACCCTAACCCTTGACACTAACCCTTCACCCTAACCCCTAAGCCTTACCCTATCTCTTAACCCGAATCTTAATCCTAACCATTAAACCTAACCCTAGCTCTTAAAGCTAACCCTAAACCTTACACTCACGACTAGACCTAACCCTGACACTAACCTAACACCTAACCCTAACCAGAACCCCTAAAGCTAACCCTGAACCCTATCCCTAACCCAAGCAGTAAACTTTAACCCTAAACCTAAGCCCAACCCGTAACCCTAATCCTATCCTTTTACCCTAAAACTAACCCCTAAACCTAACCCCTATACCTCACCCTAACTCTAACCCCAATCCTAATT
This sequence comes from Eulemur rufifrons, assembly GCF_041146395.1. Taxonomy (NCBI): domain Eukaryota; kingdom Metazoa; phylum Chordata; class Mammalia; order Primates; family Lemuridae; genus Eulemur; species Eulemur rufifrons. The sequence continues at coordinate 3,338,770 of NW_027182818.1, read as the reverse complement.
CTAACCATACCCCTTCATAAAACACTAACTCCTAACCGCTAACCCTAACACTAACCAAAAACCCTAATCACTAATCCCTAACCCTAACGCTTAACCTTTACCCTAACCGTTAACCCTCACCCTAAATCTTAACACTGACCCTAACCTTAACCTTTAACTCTAAGCCTAACCCTTAACCCTACAGTAAGGAAGACCCTTAATGCTAATGGGATCCCTTATCCCTAACCCTAACACTACAGCTAAAAATAACCCTAACCTTGGATCCTTTATCCTAACCCCTAACACTTACTTTAACCCCAAACCCTAACCCTAATCCTAAGCATTAAACCTAACCCTATCTCTTAACCCTAACGCTAGCCCTTACCCTAACGCCTAGATCTAACCCTAAATCTAACCTACCGCCTAATCCTAACCTTAAGCCCTAATGCTAACACTAACCCTGAACCTTAAACCGACCCGTAACCCTTAACACTAACCCTATCCGTAAACCTTAACCCTGACCCTAACCATTACCCGCACCCAAGCATTTAACCCTGACCCTAACCCTAATCCTTAATGATAACCCTAACACTAAACCCTAACCCTAAGCCCAACACTTAACCCTAATCGTATCCCTTAACCCTAACCCTAACCCTAACCCTGACCCTAACCCTAATCCTTAATGATAACGCTAACACTAAACCCTAACCCTAAGCCCAACACTTAACCATAATACTATCCTTTAACCCTAAGCCTAACCCTAACCCCTAACGCTAAACCTAACTCTAACCGCAACCCTAACCCTCAATCTTGAAACTTACCATTAACCCTGACACTAACCCTTAACCCTAACCCTACTCCTAATCCTTATCCATAAGGCTAATACTGAAGCCTAACCCTGTGCCAAACGCTAAACCCAAACCTTAACCCTAACCCTGAATCTTAAACGTAAACCTAACTGTAACTGTTAAACCTAACACTAACATTTAACCCTAACACCTAACCCTAAGACTCCACCCTAACACTAATCTTCATCCCTAAACATTACCAGAATCCTACCCCTAAATCTAATTCTCAGAGTTCTTGCTTTCTCAGAGTTTAGAAAGCCTACAATCCTCCCATGCCATGAGTTAAAGGGTGCTCTGCCACTGTGTCCTGCATGAAACCCAGGAATCCACACCCAGCGTTCAATAGAGTGTGTTCCCGGGGACAATCCGATCCCCCTAACCCCCGCCCGCCGCCCAGTGCAGACAGGGCCTGTACGCTAAGTATAAGCACTGCCCCTAACAGATAACCCTCACCCTGAACATAACACCTAACCATGATCCTATTCCTAAACGTAAACCATAAACCTCCCCGTAATGCTAACTTATCCCCTTAAATTAACGTTAATGCATAACACCCTGAGAAGAAGCCCTATCCCATAATTCTAATCCTAAACCATAGTCATAACCATAACACCTCATCCCTATTTCTAAAATGAAAACCCTAACTTTCACCCTACCACAACCCTAACCCTAACCCTATCCCCCAACCCTAAGCCCTCACCCTATCACTAATCTTCATCCCTAAACCGTGCCGTAATTTTAACCCTAAATCTAATTCTCAGACTTCTTGTTTTCTCAGAGTTTTGAAAGCCTACAATCCTACTAAGCCATGCATGAAAGCCGGCTCTGCCACAGTGTCCGGCATGAAACCGAGAGGCCCATACACAGCGTGGGATAGAGTGTGTTCTCAGCGACCATCACAGACTCCTAACTTCGCCTCCTAGTGCATACAAGGCCCATGCCCTAAGCATAAACCCTACCCGTCACCCATAACCCTAACCCAGAACATAACACCTAACCCTGATCCTACTGCTCACCTCAACACGTAAACCTCACCGTAACCCTAAGTTCAACCCCTTATCTTAACGTTAATGCATGACACCCTGAGAACAAGCCTATACCGTAATTCTAACCCTAACTCCTAGCCATAACCATAACACCTAATCCCTAATTCTGAAACGCCAACTCTAACCTTAACCCTACCAACACTAACCCTAACCCTAACTCTTAACCATAACACTAACCTTTACCCTAATGCCTAGAGATTTAACCCCAACACTGACCTACAGTTTCACTAACCCTACCCTCTAATGCTAACCTTAAACCTGAACCATAAACCTAACCCTTAACCCTAACCCTATCCCTAACCCCCTTACCCTAACTCTAACTGTTAACCCTCACCCTAACCCTCAACCCTGACCCTAACCTTAAACCTTAATCCTAACCATGCGTGAGATGAGCCTCTGCCTTTGTCCTGCATGACAGTTGAAGCCCAACACCCAGGGTACGATGAAGTGGGGACCCAGCCTTGCTCCACATCCACAGTGCCCCGTACGTTAGACAGGGCCCGTGCCCTAACACACACCGTTAAACGTAAGCCCTAACCCTATCACTAAACCAAACCCTTAGTAAGCCCTGAATCTAACTCCTAACAGTAACCCTAATCCCTGACCCTTACTCTTGCCTCTCACCGTAAACCTAAACCCAACCACTAAACATAATCCTAATCTCTAACCCTAACAGTAATCCTAACCCTAATTCTAACCTAAAACCCTAACCCCTAAACCTAATCCTAGTCCCTAACACCTAACCTTACCCTAAACCCAATTCCAATTCTCAGACTTCTTCAATTCAAAAACTTAAAAAAGCCTACAATCCACCAATGCCGTGTCTGAGATGAGGGTCCGCCCCTATGTCCTGCATGACAGGCAGGCGCCAATGCCCAGGGTACTATGGAGTGGGGTCCGGGGGTCTGGAGGCTTGCTAAACTCCAGTTTGGAAGAATTGCTATAGTCATATATAGGGATGCTTACATTTACTGATAGAAAGCAACTATTGGTGTGTGATTTGTAGGCTTGCCTTACTCTAGTTTGGATGAAGAAGCTGAATCATATATAGGAATATTAGCTTTGAGTTAGAGGAAGCATCTATGGGGGGTGCTTTTTTGGCTTGTTAAACTCTGGTTTGGAAGAAGTTCGAGAGTCTTATATAGGAACGATATCATTCATTCAGAGAAAGCAATTATAGGGAGTTGGTTTGTAGGCTTGCTAAGCTCTAGTTTGGAGGAAGGCGAGAGTCATATATAGGAACGCTTACATTCACATAAAGCGTCTACGGGGGGACGGTTTCTAGGCTTCCTAAACTCTAGCTTGGAAAAAGAGGACAGTTATGTATAGGAACTCTCGGCGGGGGATTTGTGGCATTGCTAAAACATTAGATTGGAAAAGTTGCGAGAGTCATACATAGGAATGTTAACATTCACTCAATGAAAGCAACTATAAGGGGTGCTTTCCAGGCTGGCTACACTCTAATTTGGAAAAAGTGCGACAGTCATATATAGGAAGGCTTATATTCACTCAGACAAAGCAATTATGTGTAGGTGTATAGTAGGCATGCTAACTCTAGTTTGGAAAATTTCGAGAGCCATGTATAGGAAAGCTTACAGTAACTTAGAGAAAGCAACGAACGGGGGTGGAGTGTAGGCTTGCTAAACTCTAGTTTGGAGGAAGTGCCATAGTCCTATATAGGAACGCTTAAATTCGTTCAGAGAAAACAGCTGTCGGGGATTGGTTTGTAGACATAACTCAAGTTTGGAAGAAGTGCGAGAGACATATATAGGAATGTTTACATTGACTCAAAGAAAGCAACTATGGGGGAGTGTTATTTTGGCATGCCAGATGCTAGTTAGGAAGAAGTACAAGACTCATATATAGGAACGCTTACATTCACACACCGAGAGCAACTACGGAGTAGTGTCAGGTAGACATGTTAAAGTCTAGCTTGGGAGAAGTTCCAGAGTCCTATATAGGAAAGGTAACAGCCACTTTGAAAAAGCAAGTCTTGGCGGGTGGTTTGTAGGCCTGCAAAACCCTGTTTTGGTTGAAGTGTGAGAGTCATATATGAGAACGCTTACATTCCCTCAGAGAAAGCAACGATGGGGTTGTTTGTAGGCTTACTAAACTGCAGTTTGGAAGAAGCACGAGAATCACATATAGGAACACATACATTTTGACGCACTGAAAGTAACTATGGGGTGGTGTTTTATAGGCATGCTAAACTCTAGTTTGGACGAAGTTTGAGAATCACATATAAGAAAGCTTACAGTCACTTAGAGAAAGCAAATCTCTGGGTGTGGAATGTAGGCCTGCTAAACTCTATTTTGGTTTAAGAGTGAGAGTCATATATGGGAACGCTTACATTCACTCAGAGAAAACAACGTTTGGGTGGTGGTTTGTAGGGCATACTAAATTGTAGTTTGGAAGAAGTACGAGAGTCCTATATAGGAACACTTACATTCACGCAGAGAAAGCACTTATGGCGTCAGGTTTTGTAGGCATGCTAAACTGCAGTTTGGAAGAAGTTGGAGAACCTTATACAGGAATGATTACCATCACCTAGGGAAAGCAACTCTCGGGAGATTGTTTGTACACATGCTAAACTCTAATTTGGATGAAGTGTGAGAGTCAAACATGGGACCGCTACATTCCCTCAGAGAAACAACATTGGGCTGGTTTTTGTAGGCATACTAAATAGTTTGGAAGAAGTACGAGAATGATATTTGGGAACGTTTACATTCACCCAGAGAAAGCAACTACGGGGTGGTGTTTTGTAAGCATGCTATAGTTTGGAAGAAGTTCTAAACCTGAACAGTCACTTAGAGAAAGCAACTCTTGGTGGGTGATTTTTAGGTCTGCTAAATTGTATTTTGAAAGAAGTACCAGAGTCATATATACTAATGCTTACATTCATGCAAAGAAAAAACTATGGGGTGATGTTTTGTGGGCATGTTAACCTGTAGTTTGGAAGAAGTTGGAGAGTCTTATTTAGGAAAGCTTACAGTCACCTAGAGAAAGCAACTCTCGGGAGAGCCTTTCTTGGCCTGCTAAACTCTACTTTGCATCAATTGTGAGAGTCAAACATGGGAATGCTTTCATTCATTCAGAGAACGCAACGTTTGGGTGGTGGTTTGTAGGCATTCTAAACTGTATTTTGGAGGAAGTACGAGAGTCATATATCTGAACGCTTACATTCAGGCATAGACAGCAACTCTGGGGTCGTATTTTGTTGGCATGCTAAACTGTGGTTTGGAAGAAGTTCGAGAGTCTTATATAGGAAAGATTACAGCGACACAGAGAAAACAGCTCTCGGAAGTTTATTGGTAGGCTGCTAAACTCTAATTTGGATGAAATGTGAGAATGCTTGCATTCATTCACTCAGAGAAAGAAACATTATCGTGATGGTTTGAAGGCATAATAACTGTCGTTGGGAAGAAGTAGGAGAGTCATATATATGAATGGTTACATTCACGCAGAGAAAGCAACTGTGGGGTGGCGCAGGTATGCATGTTAATCTGTAGTTTGGAGGAAGTGCAAGAGTCATATCTGGGGAAAATTACAGTCACTTAGAGAAAGGAACCATCTTGGGCTGGTTTGTAGATCTGCTAAATTCTATTTTGGAAACAGAGTGTGAGTCATATATGGGAACACTTATGTTCACTCAGAGAAAGCAACCACGGTGTGGTGTTTTGTTGGCATGCTGTAGTTTGAAAGAAGTTGGAGATTCTTATATAGGAAAGTTTACAGTCACCTAGAGAAAGCAACTCACGGGGTGTGGTTTGTAGGCCTGCTAAACTCTAATTTAGATGAAGTGAGAGAGGCATATATATGAACGCTTATATTGATGCAGAGAAAGCAACTATGGGGTGGTGTTTTGTAGGCATGCTAAAATATAATTTGGAAGAAGTTCGAAAGCAGACAGTCACTTAGAGAAAGCAACTCTCGGCGGTTGATTTTTCGGTGTGCTAAATTGTATTTTGAAAGAAGTACCAGAGTCATATATACAAACGCTTACATTCATGCAGAGAAAGCAACTGTGGGGTGGTGTTTTCTAGGCATGCTAAACTCTAGTTTGGACGAAGTTTGAGAATCACATATAAGAAAGCTTAGAGTCACTTAGAGAAAGCAAATCTCTGGGTGTGGAATGTAGGCGTGCTAAACTCTATTTTGGTTTCAGAGTGAGAGTCATATATGGGAAGGCTTACATTCACTCAGAGAAAGCTACGATGATGTGGTGGTTTGTAGGCATACTAAACTCTAGTTTGGAAGAAGTAGGAGAATGATATATGGGAACACTTACATTCATGCAGAGAAAGCAATTATGGGGTGGATTTTTTGTAGCCATGCTAATCTCTATTTTGCAAGAAGTTAAAGAGTAATATATAGGAAAACGTACCGTCATTCATAGAATCCAACTTTCGGGGGATGGTTTGTAGGCCTGCAAAACTCTACTTTGGAAGAAGGGGGAGAGTCATATTGGGGACTGCGTACATTCACTCAGAGAAATCAACGATGGGGTTGTGGTTTGTAGGCATACTAAACTCTAGTTTGGAAGAAGTACGAGAATCATATATAGGAACGCTTACATTCATGCAGAGAAAGCAACTATGGAGTGATGTTTGTATGCCTACTAAACTATAGTTTGGGGGATGTTCGAGAGTCATATCTGGGAAGTTTACAGTCATTTAGAGAAAGCAACTCTTGGGGGGGTGGTTCGTAGGCCTGCTAAACTCTATTTTCAATGAAGTGTTAGAATCATATACAGGAACGCTTACATTCACTCAGAGAAAGCAACGTTGGGGTGGCCGTTTTTGAGCATACTGAACTCTACTTTGGAAGAGGTACGAGAGACATATATAGGAACGCTTACATTAACACAGAGAAAGCAAATATGGGGTGCTGTAGTGCAGGCATGCTAAACTATAGATTGGAAGAAGTTCGAAAGCTGACAGTCATTTACAGAAAGCAACTCTTGGCGGGTGATTTTTAGGTCTGCTAAATTGTATTTTGAAAGACGTACCAGAGTCATATAGACAAACGCTTACATTCATGCAGAGAAAGAAACTATGGGGTGCTGTGTTGTCGGGATGCAAAACTGCAGTTTGGAAGGAGTTCGAGAGTGTTATATAGGATAACTTACAGTCACCTAGAGAAAGCAACACTCGGGACAGCTTTGCAAGCCTGTAAACACTAATTAGCAGCAATTGTGAGAGTCAAACATGGGAACGCTTACATTCACGGAGAGAACACAACGTTTGGGTGGTGATTTGTAGGCATCATAACTGTAGTTTGGAAGAAGTAGGAGAGTCATATATATGAACGGTTACATTCACGCAGAGAAAGCAACTGATGGGTGGCGTATGTACGCATGTTAATGTATACTTTGGAGGAAGTTCGGGAGTCTTATCTGGGGAAAATTGCAGTCACTTAGAGAAAGCAACCATCGGGGGCCGTTTTGTAGATCTGCTAAATTCTATTTTGGAAGAAGAGAGAAAGTCATATGTGGGAACGCTTATGTTCACTCAGAGAAATCAACGATGGGGCAGTGTTTCGTTGGCATGCTAAACTAGTTTGGAAGAAGTTCGTGAGTCTTATATAAGAAAGCTTACAGTCACCTAGAGAAAGTAACTCTCGGCAGATTGTTTCTAAGCATGCTAAACTCTAATTTGCGTCAATTGTGAGAGTCAAACATGGGAACGCTTACATTCACTCAGAGAACGCAACGTTTGGGTGGTGGTTTGTAAGCATTCTAAACTGTATTTTGGAGGAAGTAGGAGAGTCATATATACGAATGCTTACATTCACGCAGAGAAAGCAACTCTGGGGTCGTATTTTGTTGGCATGCTAAACTGTGGTTTGGAAGAAGTTCGAGAGCCTTATATAGGAAAGATTACACTGACACAGAGAAAACAACTCTCTGTACTTTGTTGGTAGGTCTACTAAACTGTAATTTGGATGAAGTGTGAGAACGCTTGCATTCACTCAGAGAAAGAACTTTGTCGTGGTGGTTTGTAGGAATAACAACTGTAGTTCGAAGAAGTAGGAGAGTCATATATGAACGGTTACATTCACGCAGAGAAAGCAATTGTGGGGTGGTGTATGTAATCATCATAATCTGTAGTTTGGAGAAAGTTCGAGAGTCATATCTGGGGAAAATTAGAGTCACTTAGAGAAAGGAACCATCGGGGGCTGGTGTGTAGGTCTGCTAAATTCTATTTTGGAAAAAGAGTGAGAGTCATAGATGGGAACGCTTATGTTCACCCAGAGAAATCAACGATGGGGCGCTGTATTGTTGGCATGCCAAACTGTAGTTTGGAAGAAGTTCGAGAGTCTTATTAGGAAAGTTTACAGTCACCTAGAGAAAGCAACTCACAGGAGGTGGTTTGTAGGCCGCTAAACTCTAATTTGGATGAAGTGAAAGAGGCATACATGGATATGCTTCATTCACTCAGAGAAAGGTAAGTTGGAGTGGCGGTTTTTAGGTATACTAAACTCCAGTTTGGAAGAAGTACGAGAGTCATATATATGAACGCTTATATGGACGCAGAGAAAGCAACTATGGGGTGGTGTTTTGTAGGCATGCTAAAATATAATTTGGAAGAAGTTCGAAAGCAGACAGTCACTTAGAGAAAGCAACTCTTGGCGGTGGATTTTTAGGTCTGCTAAATTGTATTTTGAAAGAAGTACCAGTGTCATATATAAGAACGCTTACATTCATGCAGAGAAAGCATCTGTGGGGTGGTGTATTGTAGGCATGCTAAAATCTAGTTTGGACGAAGTTTGAGAATCACATATAAGAAAGCTTAGAGTCACTTAGAGAAAGCAAATCTCTGGGTGTGGAATGTAGGCGTGCTAAACTCTATTGTGGTTTAAGACTGAGCGTCATATATGGAAAGGGTTACATTCACTCAGAGAAAGCAACGATGGTGTGGTGGTTTGTAGGCATACTAAACTTTAGTTTGGAAGAAGTAGGAGAATGATATATGGGAACACTTACATTCATGCAGAGAAAGCAATTATGCGGTGGATTTTTTGCACCCATGCTAATCTCTAGTTTGGAAGAAGTTATATAGGAAAGCGTACACTCATTTATAGAAACCAATTTACGGGGGATGGATGGTAGGCCTGCAAAACTCTACTTTGGAAGAAGGGGGAGAGTCATATTGGGGACTGCGTACATTCACTCAGAGAAATCAACGATGGGGTTGTGGTTTGTAGGCATACTAAACTCTAGTTTGGAAGAAGTACGAGAATCATATATAGGAACGCTTACATTCATGCAGAGAAAGCAACTATGGAGTGATGTTTGTATGCCTACTAAACTATAGTTTGGGGGATGTTCGAGAGTCATATCTGGGAAGTTTACAGTCATTTAGAGAAAGCAACTCTTGGGGGGGTGGTTCGTAGGCCTGCTAAACTCTATTTTCAATGAAGTGTTAGAATCATATACAGGAACGCTTACATTCACTCAGAGAAAGCAACGTTGGGGTGGTGGTTTGTAGGTATACTAACCTGTAATTTGGAAGAAGCAAAAGAATCACATATAGAACCGCTTACATTCAGGCACTGAAAGCCACTATGGGTTCGTGTTTTTAGGCATGCTAAACTGTAGTCTGGAAGAAGTTCGAAAGCTGTCACTTAGAGAAAGAAACTCTCTGCGGGTGATTTTTAGGTCTGCTAAATTGTGTTTTGAAATAAGTACCAGAATCATAGTTACAAACGGTTACATTCATGCAGAGAAAGAAACTATGGGGTGATGTTTTGTGGGCATGCTAAACTGCCCACAAAACTTCTAAGAAGTTCGAGAGTCTTATATAGGAAAGCTTACAGTCACCTAGAGAAAGCAACTCTCGGGAGATGGTTTCTAAGCCTGCTAAACTAATTTGCACCGATTGTTAAAGTCAAACATGGGAAGGTTTACATCCACTCAGAACGCAACGTTTGGGTTGTGGTTTGTGGCCATAATAATTGTAGTTCGGAAAAAGTAGGAAAGTCATATATATGAACGGTTACATTCACGCAGAGAAAGCAACTGTTGGGTACCGTATGTACGCGTGCTAATCTATAGTTTGGAGGAAATTCGAGAGTCATATCTAGGGAAAATTACAGTCACATAGCTAAATCAACCATCGGGGACTGGTTTGTAGGTCTGCTAAATTCTATTTTGGAAAAAGAGATTCATATGAGGGAATGCTTATGTTCACTCAGAGAAAGCAACGATCCGGTGGTGTATTGTTGGCATGCTAAACTGTAGTTTGGAAGAAGTTCGAGAGTTTTATATAGGAAAGCTTACATTCACCTAGAGAAAGCAACTTTCAGGATGTGGTTTATAGGCCTGGTGAACTCTAATTTGGATCAAGTGTGAGAGTCATACATACGAGTTCCAAAATACAGTTTAGTATGCCTACAAACCACCAGCCCAACATTGCTTTCTCTGAGTGGATATAGGCTTTCCCTTATATGAATCTCGGACTGCTTTCAAAATGCAATTTACCGGACCTACAAAACACCGCCTGAGAGTTGCTTTCTCTCACTATAAGCTTTCCTATATATGACTTTGGAACATAGTTTAGCATGCCAACAAAAGGCCACCCCATAGTTTGCGTGAATGTAAGCGTTCCTATGCATCACGCTCGTACTTCTTCCAAAGTATAGTACACCTACAAACCACCTCCCCAACTTTGCTTTTTCTGAGTGAATGTAAGCATTCTTTTATTCTCGTACTTCCTCCAAACTCCAGTTTAGTGTGACTAAAAACCACCACCGCAACCCTGCTTTCTCTGAGTGAATGTTAGCGTTCCCGTTTATGATTCACACTTCATCCAAAATAGAATTTAGCAGAACTACAAACCGGCCCCCAAGGGTTGCTTTCTCTATGCGACTGTAAGCTTTCCTATTACTCTTAACTTCTTCGCAACTAGAGATTTGCATGCCTACAAAACACCACCCCATAGTTGCCCTCTCTGCGTGAATGTAAGCACTTGTATATATGACTCTGCTACTTCTTCCAAAATACAGTTTAGTATGCTTACAAACAACCAACCAAACGTTGCGTTCTCTGAGAGAATGTTAGCGTTCCCAAGTATGACTGTTCCAAATGATGCAAAGTAGAGTTTAGCAGGCTTACAAACTATCTCTCGAAAGTTGCTTCCTCTGGGGGACTGTAAGCTTTCCTATAAAAGACTGTCGAACTTCTTCGAAACTACATTTCAGCACGCCAACAAAACATCACCACATAGTTTCTTTCTCAGCATAAATATAAGCGATTTTATATATGACTCTGGTACTTCTTTCAAAATACAATTTAGCAGACCTCTAAATCAACCGCCGAGAGTTGCCTTCTCTAAGTCACTGTCAGCTTTCGAACTTCTTCCAAATTATATTTTAGCAGGCCTACAAAACACCACCCCATAGTGGCCCTCTCTGGGTGAATGTAAGCGCTCATATATATGACTCTGCTACTTCCAAAATACCGTTTAGTATGCTTACAAACAACCACCCAAAAGTTAAGTTCTCTGAGAGAATGTTAGCGTTCCCAAGTATGACTGTTCCAAATGATGCAAAGTAGAGTTTAGCAGGCTTACGAACTATCTCTCGAAAGTTGCTTCCTCTAGGGGACTGTAAGGTTTCCTATAAAAGACTGTCGAACTTCTTCGAAACTACATTTCAGCACGCCAACAAAACATCACCACATAGTTTTTCTCAGCATCAATGTAAGAGATTTTATATATGACTCTGGTACTTCTTTCAAAATACAATTTAGCAGACCTCAAAATCAACCGCCAAGAGTTGCATACTCTAAGTCACTGTCAGCTTTCGAACTTCTTCCAAATTATATTTTAGCATGCCTACAAAACACCACCCCATAGTTGCTTTCTCTGCGTCCATATAAGCGTTCATATATATGACTCTCGTACTTCTTCCAAACTGGAGTTTAGTATACCTAAAAACTGGCACCACAATTTACCTTTCTCTGAGTGAATGAAGCGTATCCATGTATGCCTCTTTCACTTCATCCAAATTAGAGTTTAGTGGCCCACAAACCACCTCCTGTGAGTTGCATTCTCTAGGTGACTGTAAACTTTCCTATATAAGACTCTCGAACTTCTTCCAAACTACAGTTTAGCATGCCAACAATACAGCGCCCCATCGTTGATTTCTCTGAGTGAACATAAGCGTTCCCATATATGACTCTCACTCTTCTTCCAAAATAGAATTTAGCAGACCTACACAACACCCGATGGTTCCAATTCTCTACGTGACTCTAATTTTTCCCACATATGACTCTCGAACTTTCTCCAAACTATAGATTATGATGATTACATAGGCCACCCCACAGTTGCTTTCTCTGCGTGAATGTAACCGTTCATATATGACTCTCCTTCTTTTAAAAAACAGCATTCATTCCTACAAACCATCACGGCAACGTTCTTTCTCTGAGTGAATGCAAGCATTCTCACACTTCATCCAAATTACAGTTTAGCAGACCTACCAACAAACTACAGAGAGTTGTTTTTCTCTGTGTCACTGTAATCTTTCTTATGTAAGGCTCTCGAACTTCTTCCAAACCACAGTTTAGCATGCCAACAAAATACGACCCCAGAGTTGCTTTCTCTGCGTGAATGTAAGCATTCGTATATATGAGTCTCCTACTTCCTCCAAAATACAGTTTAGAATGCTTACAAACCACCACCCAAACGTTGCGTTCTCTGAGTGAATGTAAGCGTTCCCATGTTTGACTCTCACAATTGATGCAAATTAGAATTTAGCATGCTTAGAAACAATCTCCCGAGAGTTGCTTTCTCTAGGTGACTGTAATTTTCCCCAGATATGACTCTCGCACTTCCTCCAAACTACAGATTAGCATGCATACATACGCCACCCAACAGTTGCTTTCTCTGCGTGAATGTAACCGTTCATATATATGACTCTCCTACTTCTTCTGAACTACAGTTATTATGCCTACAAACCACCACCCAAACGTTGTGTTCTCTGAGTGAATGTAAGCGTTCCAATGTTTGACTCTCACAATTGCTGCTAGTTAGAGTTTAGCAGGCTTGCAAAGCTCTCCTGAGTGTTGCTTTCTCTAGGTGACTGTAAGCTATCCAAATAACACTCTCGAACTCCTTCCAAACTGCAGTTTAGCATCCCCACAACACATCACCCCATATTTTCTTTCTACGCATGAATGTAAGCGTTTGTATATAAGACTCTGACACGTCTTTCAAAATACAATTTAGCAGACTGAAAAAATCACCCGCCAAGAGTTGCTTTCTCTAAGTGACTGTCAGCTTTCAAACTTCTTCCAATCTATAGTTTAGCATGCCTGCACTACAGCATCCCGTATTTGCTTTCTCTGTGTTAATGTAAGCGTTCGTATTTATGTCTCTCGTACCTCTTCCAAAGTAGAGTTTAGTATGCTCAAAAACGGCCACCCCAACGTTGCTTTCTCTGAGTGAATGTAAGCGTTCCTGTATATGATTTTAACACTTCATTGAAAATAGAGTTTAGCAGGCCTACGAACCCCCCCCGAGAGTTACATCCTCCAAACTATAGTTTAGTAGGCATACAAACATCACTCCATAGTTGCTTTCTCTGCGTGAATGTAACCGTTCATATATATGACTTTCCTACTTCTTCCGAACTACAGTTATTATGGCCACAAACTACAACCCAAACCTTGCGTTCTGAGTGGATGTAAACCTTCCCATATTTGACTTTAACAGTTGGTGCAAATTAGCAGGCTTAGAAACCATCTCCCGAGAGTTGCTCTCTCTAGGTGACTGTAAGCTTTGCTATATAAGATTCTAAACTTCCTCCAAACTATAGTTTAGTAGGCATAAAAACATCACTCCATAGTTGCTTTCTCTGCATGAATGTAAGCGTTCCTATATATGATTCTCGTACTTCCTCCAAACTAGAGTTTAGTATGCCTACAAAACACAAGCCCATCCTTGATTTCTCTGAGTCAATGTACGTGGTCCCCAATATGACTCTCCCCCTTCTTCCAAAGTAGAGTTTTGCAGGCCTACCGTCCATCTCCCGAAAGTTGGTTTCTATAAATGACTGTACGCTTTCCTATATAACTTCTTCCAAACTAGAGATTAGCATGGGTACAAAAACCCACCCCATAATTGCTTTCTCTGCATGAATGTAAGCATTCCCAAATATCATTTTCCTACTCTTCCAAACTAGAGTTTAGTATGCCTACAAACCACCACATCATCGTTGCTTTCTCTGAGTGAATGTAACCCTTTCCATATATGACTCTCAATCTTAAACCAAAATAGAATTTAGCACGCCTACATTCCACAACCAGAAATTTGCTTTCCCTAAGAGACTCTAAGCTTTCTTATATGTGATTCTCAAACTTCGTCCAAACTAGACTTTAGCACGCCTAGAAAACACCACCCCACAGTTGCTTTCTCTGCATGAATGTAAGCGTTTGTATATATGACACTGGTACTTCTTTCAAAATACAATTTAGCAGACCTAAAAATCTACCGCCAAGAGTTGCTTTCTCTGACTGTCTGCTTTCGAACTTCTTCCAAACTATATTTTAGCATGCCAACAAAACACCACCCCATAGTTGCTTTCTCTGCGTCCATATAAGCGTTCATATATATGTCTCTCGTACTTCTTCCAAACTGGAGTTTAGTATACCTAAAAACCGGCACCACAATTTACCTTTCTCTGAGTGAATGAAGCGTATCCATGTATGCCTCTTTCACTTCATCCAAATTAGAGTTTAGCGGCCTACAAACCACTTCCTGTGAGTTGCTTTCTCTAGGTGACTGTAAACTTTCCTATATAAGACTCTCGAACTTCTTCCAAACTACAGTTTGCCATGCCAACAATACAGCGCCCCATCGTTGATTTCTCTGGGTGAACATAAGCGTTCCCATATATGACTCTCACTCTTTTTCCAAAATAGAATTTAGCAGACCTACACACCAGCCCCCGATGGTTCCTTTCTCTAAATGACTCTAATTTTCCCCAGATATGACTCTCGAACTTCCTCCAAACTACAGATTATGATGATTACATACGCCACCCCACAATTGCTTTCTCTGCGTGAATGTAACCGTTCATATATGACTCTCCTACTTCTTCGAACTACAGTTGTTATTCCTACAAACCACCACGACAAAGTTCTTTCTCTGAGTGAATGCAAGCGTTCTCACACTTCATCCAAATTACAGTTTAGCAGACCTACCAAAAAACTACAGAGAGTTGTTTTCTCTGTGTCACTGTAATCTTTGCTATATAAGGCTCTCGAACTTCTTCCAAACCACAGTTTAGCATGCCAACAAAATACGACCCCAGAGTTGCTTTCTCTGCGTGAATGTAAGCATTCGTATATATGACTCTCCTACTTCCTCCAAAATACAGTTTAGAATGCTTACAAACCACCACCCAAACGTTGCGTTCTCTGAGTGAATGTAAGCGTTCCCATGTTTGACTCTCACAATTGATGCAAATTAGAGTTTAGCATGCTTAGAAACAATCTGCCGAGAGTTACTTTCTCTAGGTGACTGTAAGCTTTCTTATATAAGACTCGCGAACTTCTTCCAAACTACAGTTTAGCATGCCAACGAAACACTGCCCCATCGTTGATTTCTCTGAGTGAACATAAGCGTTCCCACATATGACTTTCTCTCTTCTTCCAAAATAGAATTTAGCAGATCTACAAAACGGCCCCCGATGGTTGCTTTCTCTAAGTGACTGCAATTTTCCCCAGATAGGACTCTCGAACTTCCTCCAAAGTATACATTAACATGCGTACATACGCCACCCAACAGTTGCTTTCTCTGCGTGAATGTAACCTTTCATATATATGACTCTCCTACTTCTTCCAAACTACAGTTATGATGCCTACAAATCACCACCCAAACGTTGTGTACTCTGAGTGAATGTAAGCGTTCCCATGTTTGACTCTCACAATTGCTGCTAATTAGTGTTTACAGGCTTGCAAAGCTGTCCCGAGTGTGGCTTTCTCTAGGTGACTGTAAGTTATCCTATATAACACTCTCGAACTCCTTCCAAACTGCAGTTTAGCATCCCCACAACACATCACCCCATAGTTTCTTTCTCTGCATGAATGTAAGCGTTTGTCTATATGACTCTGGTACGTCTTTCAAAATACAATTTAGCAGACCTAAAAATCACCCGCCAAGAGATGCTTTCTCTAAGTGACTGTCAGCTTTCTAACTTCTTCCAATCTATAGTTTAGCATGCCTGCACTACAGCACCCCGTATTTGCTTTCTCTGTGTTAATGAAAGCGTTCCTGTATATGTCTCTCGTACCTCTTCCAAAGTAGAGTTCAGTATGCTCAAAAACGGCCACCCCAACGTTGCTTTCTCTGAGTGAATGTAAGCGTTCCTGTATATGATTCTAACACTTCATTGAAAATAGAGTTTAGCAGGCCTACGAACCACCCCCCCAAGAGTTGCTTTCTCTAAATGACTGTAAGCATCCCAGATATGACTCTCGAACATCCCCCAAACTATAGTTTAGTTGGCATACAAACATCACTCCATAGTTGCTTTCTCTGCATGAATGTAAGCGTTCCTATGTATGATTCTCGTCCTTCTTCCAAACTAGAGTTTAGTATGCCTACAAACCACAACCCCATCGTTGATTTCTCTGAGTGAATGTACGCAGTCCCCAAAATAACTCTCCCCCTTCTTCCAAAGTAGAGTTTTGCAGGCCTACAAACCATCCCCCGAAAGTTGGTTTCTATAAATGACGGTACGCTTTCCTATATATTACACTTTAACTTCTTGCAAACTAGAGATTAGCATGGCTACAAAAAATCCACCCCATAATTGCTTTCTCTGCATGAATGTAAGTGTTCCCATATATCATTCTCCTACTTCTTCCAAACTAGAGTTTAGTATGCCTACAAACCACCACATCATCGTTGCTTTCTCTGAGTGAATGTAAGCCTTCCCATATATGACTCTCACTCTGAAACCAAAATAGAGTTTAGCATGCCTACATTCCACACCCAGAGATTTGCTTTCTCTAAGTGACTCTAAGCTTTCTTATATGTGATTCTCAAACTTCATCCAAACTAGAGTTTAGCATGCCTAGAAAACACCACCCCACAGTTGCTTTCTCTGCATGAATGTAAGCGTTTGTATATATGACTCTGGTACTTCTTTCAAAATACAATTTAGCAGACCGAAAAATGAACCGCCGAGAGTTGCTTTCTCTAAGTGACTGTCTGCTTTCGAACTTCTTCCAAATTATATTTTAGCATGCCTACAAAACACCACCCCATAGTTACTTTCTCTGCATCAATATAAGCGTTCATATATATGCCTCTCTCACTTCATCTAAATTAGAGTTTAGCAGGCCTACAAACCACGCCCCGTGAGTTGCTTTCTCTAGGTGACTGTAAACTTTCCTATATAAGAATCTCCAACTTCTTTCAAACTACAGCATGCCAACAAAACACCACACCGTGGTTGCTTTCTCTGAGTGAACATAAGCGTTGCCATATATGACTCACACTCTGTTTCCAAAATAGAATTTAGCAGATCTACAAACCAGCCCAACATGGTTCCTTTCTCTAAGTGACTGTAATTTTCCCCAGATATGACTCTCGCACTTCCTCCAAACTACAGATTAACATGCATACCTGCGCCACCCCACAGTTGCTTTCTCTGCGTGAATGTAACCGTTCATATATATGACTCTCCTACTTCTTCCCAACGACAGTTATTATGCCTTCAAACCATCACGATAATGTTTCTTTCTCTGAGTGAATGAATGCAAGCGTTCTCACATTTCATCCAAATTAGAGTTTAGCAGGCCTACCAATAAACTTCCGAGAGTTGTTTTCTCTGTGTCACTGTAATCTTTCCTATATAAGATGCTCGAACTTCTTCCAAACCACAGTTTAGCATGCCAACAAAATAAGACCCCAGAGTGGCTTTCTCTGCCTGAATGTAAGCGTTCAGATATATGACTCTCGTACTTCCTCCAAAATACAGTTTAGAATGCCTACAAACCACCACCCAAACGTTGCGTTCTCTGAATGAATGAAAGCATTCCCATGTTTGACTCTCACAATTGATGCAAAGTAGAGTTTAGCAGGCCAAGAAAGGATCTCCCGAGAGTTGCTTTCTCTAGGTGACTGTAAGCTTTCCTAAATAAGACTCTCCAACTTCTTCCAAACTACAGGTTAACATGCCCACAAAACATCACCCCATAGTTTTTTCTTTGCATGAATGTAAGCATTAGTATATATGACTCTGGTACTTCTTTCAAAATACAATTTAGCAGACCTAAAAATCACCCACCAAGAGTTGCTTTCTCTAAGTGACTGTTCAGGTTTAGAACTTCTTCCAAAATATAGCATGCTTACAAAACACCACCCCGTAGTTGCTTTCTCTGGGTGAATGTAAACGTTCCCAAATATCATTCTCGTACTTCTTCCAAACTATTTAGTATGCCTACAAAAACCAGCCCAATGTTGTTTCTCTGAGGGAATGTAAGCGGTCCCATGTTTGACTCTCACACTTCATCCAAATTAGAGTTTAGCATGTGTACAAACAATCTCCCGAGAGTTGCTTTCCCTAGGTGATGGTAATCATTCCTGTATAAGGTTCTCCAACTTCTTCCAAACTGCAGTTTAGCATGCCTACAAAACCTGACGCTGTAAGTGCTTTCTCTGCGTGAATGTAAGTGTTCCTATATAGGACTCTCGTACTTCTTCCAAACTACAGTTTAGTATGCCCTACAAACCACCACCCAAACGTTGTTTTCTCTGAGTGAATGTAAGCGTTCCCATATATGACTCTCACACTTCAACCAAAATAGAGTTTAGCAGGCCTACATTCCACACCCAGAGAGTTGTTTTCTCTACGTGACTGTAAACTTTCCTATATATGACTCTCAAACTTCGTCCAAACTAGAGTTTTGCAAGCCTACAAAACACCACCCCATAGTTGTTTTCGGTGCCGGAATGTAAGCGGCTCTACATGTGATGCTCTTGCTTCTTCCAAATTACAGGTTAGTATGCCTAGGAACCACAACCACGACGTTGCTTTCACTGAGTTCCCATATATTATTCTAACACTTCATTGAAAATAGAGTTTAGCAGGCCTACGAAACACCCCCCGAGAGTTGCTTTCTCTAAGTGACTGTAAGCTTCCCAGATATGACTCTCGAACTTCCTCCAAACTATATTTTAGTAGGCATACAAACATCACTCCATAGTTGCTTTCTCTGCGTGAAGGTAAGCGTTCCTATATACGATTCTCGTACTTCTTCCAAACTAGAGTTGACTATGCCTACAAATCACAATCCCATCGTTGATTTCTCTGAGTGAATGCACGCGGTCCCCAATATGACTCTCCCCCTTCTTCCAAACTGGAGTTTTGCACGTGTACAAAACATCCCCCGAGAGTTGGTTTCTATGACTGTAACCTTTCCTATATATTACTCCTTAACTTCTTCCAAACTAGAGATTAGCATGGCTACAAAAACGCCACCCCATAATTGCTTTCTCTACGTCAATGTAAGCGTTCCCATATATCATTCTCCCACTTCTTCCAAACTAGAGTTTAGTATGCCTACAAACCACCACGTCGTCGTTGCTTTCTCTGAGGGAATGTAAGCCTTCCCATATATGACTCTCACTCTTAAACCAAAATAGAGTTTAGCAGGCCTACTTTCCACACCCAGAGATTTGCTTTCTCTAAGTGACTCTAAGCTTTCTTATATGTGATTCTCAAACTTCGTCCAAACTAGAGTTTAGCATGCCTATAAAACACCACCCCATAGTTACTTTCAGTGCGTCAAAATGTATGTGTTCCTATATGTGATTCTCGTGCTTCTTCCAAACTGCAGTTTAGTAAGCCTACAAACAACCCCATCGTTGCTTTCTCTGAGGGAATGTAAGCGTTCTCATATATGACTCTCACACTTCAACCAAAACAGGGTTTTGCAGGCCTACAAACCACCCGCCAAGACTTGCTTTTTCAAAGTGGCTGTTACCTTTCCTATATAGGACTCTGGAACTTCTCCCAAGCTAGACTTTAACATGTCTACCTGACACTACTCCGTAGTTGCTCTCGCTGTGTGAATGTAAGCGTTCCTATATATGAGTCTTGTACTTCTTCCTAACTAGCATCTGGCATGCCAAAATAACACTCCCCCATAGTTGCTTTCTTTGAGTCAATGTAAACATTCCTATATATGTCTCTCGCACTTCTTCCAAACTTGAGTTATGTCTACAAACCAATCCCCGACAGCTGTTTTCTCTGAACGAATTTAAGCGTTCCTATATAGGACTATGGCACTTCCTCCAAACTAGAGTTTAGCAAGCCTACACTCCACCCCCGTTCGTTGCTTTCTCTAAGTTACTGCAAGCTTTCCTATACATGGCTCTCGAAATTTTCCAAACTAGAGTTAGCATGCCTACTATACACCTACACATAATTGCTTTGTCTGAGTGAATATAAGCCTTCCTCTATATGACTGTCGCACTTTTTCCAAATTAGAGTGTAGCCAGCCTGGAAAGCACCCCTTATAGTTGCTTTCATTGAGTGAATGTTAACATTCCTATGTATGACTCTCGCAACTTTTCCAATCTAATATTTTAGCAATGCTACAAATCCCCCGCCGAGAGTTCCTATACATAACTGTCCTCTTTTTCCAAGCTAGAGTTTAGGAAGCCTAGAAACCGTCCCCCCGTAGACGCTTTATGTGAATGTAAGCGTTCCTATATATGACTCTCGCCTTCCTCCAAACTAGAGCTTAGCAAGCCTACAAACCAACTCCCTATAATTGCTTTCTCTGAATGAATGATATCGTTCCTATATAAGACTCTCAAACTTCTTCCAAACCAGAGTTTAACAAGCCAAAAAAGCACCCCCCCATAGATGCTTCCTCTAACTCAAAGCTAATATTCCTATATATGATTCAGCTTCTTCATCCAAACTAGAGTAATGCAAGCCTACAAATCACACACCAATAGTTGCTTTCTATCAGTAAATGTAAGCATCCCTATATATGACTATAGCAATTCTTCCAAACTGGAGTTTAGCAAGCCTCCAGACCCCCGGACCCCACTCCATAGTACCCTGGGCATTGGCGCCTGCCTGTCATGCAGGACATAGGGGCGGACCCTCATCTCAGACACGGCATTGGTGGATTGTAGGCTTTTTTAAGTTTTTGAATTGAAGAAGTCTGAGAATTGGAATTGGGTTTAGGGTAAGGTTAGGTGTTAGGGACTAGGATTAGGTTTAGGGGTTAGGGTTTTAGGTTAGAATTAGGGTTAGGATTACTGTTAGGGTTAGAGATTAGGATTATGTTTAGTGGTTGGGTTTAGGTTTACGGTGAGAGGCAAGAGTAAGGGTCAGGGATTAGGGTTACTGTTAGGAGTTAGATTCAGGGCTTACTAAGGGTTTGGTTTAGAGATAGGGTTAGGGCTTACGTTTAACGGTGTGTGTTAGGGCACGGGCCCTGTCTAATGTACGGGGCACTGTGGGTGTGGAGCAAGGCTGGGTCCCCACTTCATCGTACCCTGGGTGTTGGGCTTCAACTGTCATGCAGGACAAAGGCAGAGGCTCATCTCACGCATGGTTAGGATTAAGGTTTAAGTTTAGGGTCAGGTTTGAGGGTTAGGGTGAGGGTTAACAGTTAGAGTTAGGGTAAGGGGGTTAGGGATAGGGTTAGGGTTAAGGGTTAGGTTTATGGTTCAGGTTTAAGGTTAGCATTAGAGGGTAGGGTTAGTGTAACTGTAGATCAGTGTTGGGTTTAGATCTCTAGGCATTAGGGCAAAGGTTAGGGTTAGGGTTAAGAGTTAGGGTTATGTTTAAAGGTTAGGATTGGGATTAGGCTTAAGGGTTAAGGTTAAGGTTATGGGTTATGACTAAGGATCAACGGTTAGGGTTATTTTTAGGCGTAGGGTTAGGGTAAGGGGTTAGAGTTAGTGTTAGTGTTGTTGGTTGGGTTAAGGTTAGGGTTGGCGTTTCAGAATTAGGGATTAGGTGTTATGTTTATAGCTAGGAGTTAGGGTTAGAATTACGGTATAGGGCTTGTTCTCAGGGTGTCATGCATTAACGTTAAGATAAGGGGTTAAAGTTAGGGTTACGGTGAGCTTTACCTCTTAAGGTGAGCAGTAGGATCAGGGTTAGGTGTTATGTTCTGGGTTAGGGTTATGGGTGAGGGGTAGGGCTTATCCTTAGGGCACGGGCCCTGTATGCACTAGGAGGCGAAGTTAGGGATCTGTGATGGTCGCTGGGAACCCACTCTATCGTTCGCAGTGTATGGGCCTCTGGGTTTCATGCAGGACACTGTGGCAGAGCCGGCTTTCATGCATGGCTTAGTAGGATTGTAGGCTTTCAAAACTCTGAGAAAGCAAGAAGTCTGAGAATTAGATATCGGGTTAGGATTACGGCACGTTTTAGGGATGAAGATTAGTGTTAGGGTGAGGGCTTAGGGTTAGGGGTTAGGGTTAGGGTTAGGGTTGTTGGTAGGGTGAAGGTTAGGGTTGACGTTTTAGAATTAGGGATGAGGTGTTACGGTTATGACTATGGTTTAGGATTAGAATTATGGGATAGGGCTTCTTCTCAAGGTGTTTTGCATTCACGTTAAGTTAAGGGGCTAAGTTAGGGTTACGGGGAGGTTTATGTTTTAAGGTGAGCAATAGGATCAGGGTTAGGTGTTATGTTCAGGGTGAGGGTTATTTGTTAGGGGTAGTGTTTATACTTAGCATACAGGCCGTCTGCACTGGGAGGTGGGCGGGGTTTAGGGGGATGGTATTGTGCCCGGGAACCCACTCTATCGTATGCTGGGTATGGGCTCCTGGGTTTCATGCAGGACACAGTGGCAGAGCCCCCTTTTACTCATGGCATGGGAGGATTGTAGGCTTTCTAAACTCTGAGAAAGCAAGAAGTCTGAGAATTAGATTTAGGGGTAGGACTACGGTAATGTTTAGGGATGAAGATTAGTGTCAGGGTGGTGTCTTGGGTTAGGGGTTGGGGTTAAAGGTTAGTGTTAGGTTTAACAGTTACAGTTAGGTTTATGGTTAAGTTTCAGGGTTAGGTTTAAGTTTGGGTTTAGCGTTTGGCACAGGGGAAGACTTCAATGTTAGCTTTATGGTTAAAGATTAGGATTAGTGTTAGTGTGAGGGTTAATGGTAAGGGTCAAGATTAATGGTTCAGGTTGGGGTTAGGCTTCGGTTTAGGGTTAGGGGTTAGGGTTAGGCTAAGGGTTAAGGGATAGGATTAGGGTTAAGTGTTGGGCTTAGGGTTAGGGTTTAGTGTTAGGGTTATCGTTAAGGATTAGGGTTAGGGTCAGGGTTAAATGTTTGGGTGCGGGTAATGATTAGGGTCAGGGTTAAGGTTTACGGATAGGGTTAGTGTTAAGGGTTACGGGTAGGTTTAGGGTTCAGGGTTAGAGTTAGCATTAGGGCTTAAGGTTAGGATTAGGTGGTAGGTTACATTTAGGTTTAGATCTAGGCGTTAGAGTAAGGGTTAAGAGATAGGGTTAGGTTTAATGCTTAGGATTAGGGTTAGGGTTTGGGGTTAAAGTAAGTTTTAGGGGTTAGGTTTAAGGATCAAAGGTTAGGGTTATTTTTAGCTGTAGTGTTAGGGTTAGGGATAAGGGATCCCATTAGCATTAAGGGTCTTCCTTACTGTAGGGTTAAGGGTTAGGCTTGGAGTTAAATGTTAAGGTTAGGGTCAGTGTTAAGATTTAGGGTGAGGGTTAATGGTTAGGGTAAAGGTTAAGCGTTAGGGTTAGGGATTAGTGATTAGGGTTTTTGGTTAGTGTTAGGGTTAGCGGTTAGGAGTTAGTGTTTTATGAAGGGGTATGGTTAGAATTAGGATTGGGGTTAGAGTTAGGGTGAGGTATAGGGGTTAGGTTTAGGGGTTAGTTTTAGGGTAAAAGGATAGGATTAGGGTTACGGATTGGGCTTAGGTTTAGGGTTAAAGTTTACTGCTAGGGTTAGGGATAGGGTTCAGGGTTAGCTTTAGGGGTTCTGGTTAGGGTTAGGTGTTAGGTTAGCGTCAGGGTTAGGTCTAGTCGTGAGGGTAAGGTTCAGGGTTAGCTTTAAGAGCTAGGGTTAGGTTTAATGGTTAGGATTAGGATTAGGGTTAAGGGTTAGGGTAAGGCTTAGGGGTTAGGGTGAAGGGTTAGGGTTTTTGTTAGGCATAGCGTTGGGGTTAGAAGTAAGGGTTACTGTCAGTGTTAGGGTTGTAGGTAGGGTTACGGTTAAGGGTAGCGGTTTAGAATTAGGGTTAGGGATTCGGTGTCACAGTGATGACTAGGAGATAGGGTTAGAATTATGGGATAGGGGTTGTTCTCAGGAAATGGGTTATGCATTAACGTTAGGATAAGAGGTTAAAGTTAGGCGCACGGTGAGGTTTACGTGTTAAGGGGAGAAATAGGAACAGGGTTGGGTGTTATGTTCAGGGTGAGGGATATCTGTTACAGGTATTGTTTATGCTTAGTGCACGGGCCCTGTCTGCATTAGGCGGGGGAGGAGTTTCGGGGGCTGGGATTGTCACCAGGATCCCACTGTATCGTCCTCTGCGTATTGGCCCGTGGGTTTCATGCAGGACACCGTGGTAGAGCCTCCTTTCACGCATGGCATGGGAGGATTGCAGGCTTTCTAAACTCTAAGAAAGCAAGAAGTCTGAGAATTAGATTTAGGGTTAGGATTATGGTTAGGGTTAAGGATGAAGTTTAGTGTTAGGGTGAGGGCTTAGGGTTAGTGATTAGGTTTAGGGTTAAAGGTTACTCTTAGGTTTAACAGTTACAGTTCGATTTAGGGTTGAGGTTTACGGTTAGGGTTAAGATGAGGGGTTAGGGTTTGGTATAGGGTTATGGTTAGGTACAGGGTTAGGGTTAAGTGTTAGGATTAGGGTTGAAGATTAGGATTAGGGTTAGGATTAAAGGTTAGCGTGAGAGTTAACAGTTAGGGTTAAGGTTAAGAGTTAGGGTTAGGGGCCGGCACGGTGGCTCACGCCTGTAATCCTAGCACTCTGGGAGGCCGAGGCGGGTGGATTGCTCAAGGTCGGGAGTTCGAGACCAGCCTGAGCGAGACCCCGTCTCTACTAAAAATAGAACGACATTATATGGACAACTAAAAATCTATATAGAAAAAATTAGCCGGGCATAGTGGCGCGTGCCTGTAGTCCCAGCTACTCGGGAGGCTGAGGCAGTAGGATCGCTTAAGCCGAGGAGTCTGAGGTTGCTGTGAGCTAAGCTGACGCCATGGCACTCACTCTAGCCTGGGCAACAAAGTGAGACTCTGTCTCAACAAAAAAAAAAAAAAAAATAGTTAGGGTTAGGGTTTAGGTTTAGTGTTAAGGGTTAGGGTTAGTTTTAGGGTTCGAGTTATGTGTTAGGGTTTGTGTTAGAGGTTAGGGTTTGGTTTACTGTTCAGGGTTAGGGTTACGTTTAGGGGTTAGCATTAGGATTAAGGATTAGGTTTAGGGTAAGGGTTTAGAGTTAGTGTTCGTCTTTAGGCTCGGGGCTTAGGTTCAGGGTCAGGGGTTAGAGTTGGTGGTAGGGCTTAGATTTAGCGGTCAGTTTAAGGGCACAGGAGCTGTTTAATCTATGGTGAGAGGGGTCTGTTCGGAGTCACCACAAAGTACAACATCATTCCCTGGGCCCTGGGACAAGACCTACATGCAGGACTCAGGCGGAGCCTCATCTCACACATGGCATGGCTGTATTGTAGGCTTGCTTCACTCTGGGAATGGAAGTAGTGTGAGAATTAGGGTTAGGGTTGGGGTTAGGGGTTGCAAGTTAGGGGTTAGGTTTTGACTCAGGGTTAGGTGGTAGGGATTAGTGGTTAGGGTTAGAGTTAGTGTTACGGGTTAAGTGTTAAGTCTGCTTTAGGGGGCCATGGTAAGTTTTAGGTTTGGAGTTAGCGTTAGGGTTAGGGGTTAGGATTAAGGGATAGGGTTAGGGTTAAGGATTAGGCTTAGGTTTCGGGTTCAGGTTTAGGGTTAGGGTCAGGGTTAAGGGTTAGGGTGAGGGTGAAGAGTTAGGGTTAGGGTTACGGGATTAGGGATAGGTTTAGGGTTAAGGGTCAGGTGTATGGTTCAGGTTTAAGGTTAGCATTAGGGGGTTAGCGTTAGTGTTACCTGTAGGTCAGTGTTGGGGTTAGATCTCTAGGCATTAGGGTAAAGGTTAGGGTTAGGGTTAATTGTTAGGGTTATGTTTAATGGTTAGGATTGGGATTAGGGTTAAGGGTTAGGGTTAAGGTTAGGGGTTATGACTAAGGATCAACGGTTAGTGTTATTTTTGGGCATAGGTTTAGCATAAGCGGGTAGGGTTAGTGTTAGTGTTGTTCGTAGCGTTAAGGTTAGGGTTGGCGTTCACAATTAGGGATTAGGTGTTATGGTTATGGCTAGGAGTTAGGGTTAGAATTACGGTATAGGGCTTGTTCTAGGGTGTCATGCATTTACCTTAAGATAAGGGGTTAAAGTTAGGGTTACGGTGAGCTTTACCTGTTAAGGTGAGCAGTAGGATCAGGGTTAGGTGTTATGTTCTGGGTTAGGGTTATGGGTGAGGGGTAGGGTTTATCCTTAGGGCACGGGCCCTGTATGCACTAGGAGGCGAAGTTAGGGATCTGTGATGGTCGCTGGGAACCCACTCTATCGTTCGCAGTGTATGGGCCTCTGGGTTTCATGCAGGACACTGTGGCAGAGCCGGCTTTCATGCATGGCTTAGTAGGATTGTAGGCTTTCAAAACTCTGAGAAAGCAAGGAGTCTGAGAATTAGATTTTGGGTTAGGATTACGGCACGGTTTAGGGATGAAGATTAGTGTTAGGGTGAGGGCTTAGGGTTAGGGGTTAGGGTTAGGTTTAGGGTTGTTGGTAGGGTGAAGGTTAGGGTTGACATTTTAGAATTAGGGATGAGGTGTTATGGTTATGACTATGGTTTAGGATTAGAATTATAGGATAGGGCTTCTTCTCAAGGTGTTATGCATTCACGTTAAGTTAAGGGGCTAAGTTAGGGTTACGGAGAGGTTTATGTTTTAAGCTGAGCAATAGGATCAGGGCTAGGTATTATGTTCAGGGTGAGGGTTATCTGTTAGGGGTAGTGTTTATACTTAGCGTACGGGCTCTGTCTGCACTGGGCGGGGGGCGGGGGTTAGGGGGATGGGATTGTCGCCGAGAACCCACTCTATCGTACGCTGGTTATGGGCTCCTGGGTTTCATGCAGGACACAGTGGCAGAGCCCCCTTTTACTCATGGCATGGGAGGATTGTAGGCTTTCTAAACTCTGAGAAAGCAAGACGTCTGAGAATTAGATTTAGGGGTAGGATTATGGTAATGTTTAGGGATGAAGATTAGTGTCAGGGTGGGGTCTTAGGTTAGGGGTTGGGGTTAAAAGTTAGTGTTAGGTTTAACAGTTACAGTTAGGTTTACGGTTAAGTTTCAGGGTTAGGGTTAAGGTTTGGGTTTAGCGTTTGGCACAGGGGTAGGCTTCAGTGTTAGCTTTATGGTTAAAGATTAGGATTAGGGTTAGTATGAGGGTTAATGGTAAGGGTCAAGATTAATGGTTCAGGTTGGGGTTAGGCTTAGGTTTAGGGTTAGGTGTTAGGGTTAGGCTTAGGGTTAAGGGATAGGATTAGGGTTAAGTGTTGGGCTTAGGGTTAGTGTTTAGTGTTAGGGTTATCATTAAGGATTAGGGTTAGGGTCAGGGTTAAATGTTTGGGAGCGGGTAATGGTTAGGGTCAGGGTTAAGGTTTACGGATAGGGTTAGTGTTAAGGGTTACGGGTAGGTTTTGGGTTCAGGGTTAGAATTAGCATTAGGGCTTAAGGTCAGGATTAGGTGATAGGTTACATTTAGGGTTAGATCTAGGCGTTAGAGTAAGGATTAAGAGATAGGGTTAGGTTTAATGCTTAGGATTAGGGTTAGGGTTTGGGGTAAAAGTAAGTGTTAGGGAAAAGTTTTAAGTATCAAAGGTTAGGGTTATGTTTAGCTGTAGTATTAAGGTTAGGGATAAGGGATAAGATTGGCGTAAGGGTTTTTCCTACTGTTAGGGTTAAGGGTTACGCTTAGATTAAAGGTTAAGGTTAGGGTCAGTGTTAAGAGTTAGGGTGAGTGTTAACGGTTACGGTAAAGGTTAAGCGTTAGTGATAGGCATTAGCGATTAGGGTATTTGGTAAGTGTTAGGGTTAGGAGTTAGTGTTTTATGAAAGGTTATGGTTAGAATTAGGATTGGGGTTAGTGTTAGGGTTAGGGTTAGGGTAAAAGGATAGGATTAGGGTTAAGGGTTGGGCTCAGGGTTAGGGTTAAATTTTAGTATTAGAGTTAATGTTTAGTGTTATGGTCCACTGTAAGTGTTAGGGTGAGGGTTAACGGTTAGGATTAGGCTTAGAGGTTGGGGATATAGTGAGGGTTCAGTGTTAGGGTTAGGTTTAGGGTTCAGGGTAAGGGTTAGCTTTAGGGGTTACGGTTAGGTGTTAGGTTACTGTCAGGGTTGGGTCTAGTCGTGAGGGTAAGGTTTAGGGTTAGCTTTAAGAGCTAGGGTTAGGTTTAATGGTTAGGATTAGGATTAGGGTTAAGGGTTAGGGTAAAGGGTTAGGGTGAAGGGTTAGGGTCAAGGGTTAGGGTTTTTGTTAGGCATAGCGTTGGGATTAGAAGTAAGGGTTACTTTCAGTGTTAGGGTTGTAGGCAGGGTTACGGTTAGGGTTAGCAGTTTAGAATTAGGGTTAGGGATTAGGTGTTACAGTTTTGACTAGGAGATAGGGTTAGAATTATGGGATAGGGGTTGTTCTCAGGGAATGGGTTATGCATTAACGTTAGGATAAGAGGTTAAAGTTAGGCTCACGGTCAGTTTTACGTGTTAAGGGGAGAAATAGGAACAGGGTTAGGTGTTATGTTCAGGGTGAGGGATATCTGTTACATGTATTGTTTATGCTTAGCGCACGGGCTATGTCTGCCTTAGGAAAGGGCGGGGGGAGGTTAGGGGGCTGGGATTGTCACCAGGATCCCACTGTATCGTACTCTGGTTATGGGCCCGTGGGTTTCATGCAGGACACAGTGGTAGAGCCTCCTTTCACGCATGGCATGGGAGGATTGCAGGCTTCCTAAACTCTAAGAAAGCAAGAAGTCTGAGAATTAGATTTAGGGTTAGGATTCTGGTTAGGGTTAAGGATGAAGTTTAGGGTTAGGGTGAGTGAGGGCTTAGGGTTAGGGATTAGGGTTAGGGTTAAAGGTTACTCTTAGGTTTAATGGTTACAGTTCAGTTTAGGGTTGAGGTTTACAGTTAGGGTTAATATGAGGGGTTAGTTTTTGGTATAGGGTTAGGGTTAGGTACAGGGTTAGGGTTAAATGTTAGGTTTAGGGTTGAAGATTAGGATTAGGGTTAGGATTAAAGGTTAGTGTGAGAGTTAACCGTTAGGGTTAAGGTTAAGAGTTAGGGTTAGGGTTTAGGTTTAGGGTTAAGGGTTAGGTTTAGTTTTAGGGTTAGAGTTATGTGTTATGGTTTGTGTTAGAGGTTAGGGTTAGGTTTACTGTTCATGGTTAGGGTTACGTTTAGGGGTTAGCATTAGGGTTAGGGATTAGGTTTAGGGTAAGGGTTTAGAGTTAGTGTTGGGCTTTAGGCTCGCAGCTTAGGTTCAGGGTCAGGGGTTAGGTTTGGTGGTAGGGCTTAGATTTAGCGGTCAGTTTAAGGGCACAGGACCTGGTTAATCTACGGTGAGAGGGGTGCGGTCGGAGTCACCACGAAAGCACAACATCATTCCCTGGGCCCTGGGACAAGACCTACATGCAGGACTCAGGCGGAGCCTCATCTCACACATGGCATGGCTGTATTGTAGGCTTGCTTCACTCTGGGAATTGAAGTAGTGTGAGAATTAGGGTTAGGGTTGGGGTTAGGGGTTTCGAGTTAGGGGTTCGGTTTCGAGTCAGGGTTAAGTGGTAGGGATTAGTGATTAGGGTTAGAGTTAGTGTTACGAGTTATGTGTTAAGTCTGGTTAGGGGGCCACGGTAAGGTTTAGGTTTGGAGTTAGCGTTAGGGTTAGGCATTAGGGTTAAGGGATAGGGTTAGGGTTAAGGGTTAGGCTTAGGGTTAGGGTTCAGGTTTAGGGTTAGGGTGAGGGTTAAGTGTTAGAGTCAGGGTTAACAGTTAGGGTTAGGGGGTTAGGGATAGGTTTAGGGTTAAGGGTCAAGGCTATGGTTCAGGTTTAAGGTTAGCATTAGGGGGTTAGCGTTAGTGTTAACTGTAGGTCAGTGTTAGGTTTAGATCTCTAGGCATTAGGGTAAAGGTTAGGGTTAGGGTTAAGAGTTAGGGTTATGTTT
Organism: Eulemur rufifrons; assembly: GCF_041146395.1. NCBI lineage: Eukaryota > Metazoa > Chordata > Mammalia > Primates > Lemuridae > Eulemur > Eulemur rufifrons. The sequence goes on along the minus strand of NW_027182818.1, from coordinate 3,308,621 downwards.
AATGGTTAGGATTGGGATTAGCGTGAAGAGTTAGGGTTAAGGTTAGGGGTTATGACTAAGGATCAACGGTTAGGGTTATTTTTATGTGTAGGGTTAGCGTAAGGGGTTAGGGTTATTGTTAGTGTTGTTCGGAGGGTTAAGGTTAGGGTTGGCGTTTCACAATTAGGGATTAGGTGTTATGGTTATGGCTAGGAGTTAGGGTTAGAATTACGGTATAGGTCTTGTTCTCAGGGTGTCATGCATTAACGTTAAGATAAGGGCTTAAAGTTAGGGTTACGGTGAGCTTTACCTGTTAAGGTGAGCAGTAGGATCAGGGTTAGGTGTTATGTTCTGGGTTAGGCTTATGGGTGAAGGGTAGGGTTTATCCTTAGGGCACGGGCCCTGTATGCACTAGGAGGCGAAGTTAGGGATCTGTGATGATCCTTGGGAACCCATTCTTTAGTACGCAGTGTATGGGCCTCTGGGTTTCATGCAGGACACTGTGGTAGAGCGGGCTTTCATGCATGGCTTAGTAGGATTGTAGGCTTTCAAAACTCTGAGAATTAGATTTCGGGTTAGGATTACGGCACGGTTTAGGAATGAAGATTAGTGTTAGGGTGAGGGCTTAGGGTTTGGGGTTAGGGTTAGGGGTAGGGTTCATCGTTAGGGTTACGTTTAGGCAGTAGGGTTATGGGTTAGGAATAGGGTAAGGGTTTAATGTTAGTGTTGGGCATTAGGGTCAGGGCTTAAGTTTAGGGTTAGGGGTTAGTGTTAGAGTTAGTGTTAGGGCTTAGATTTAGAGGTTATTTTAAGGGCACAGGACCTGTGTAATCTGTGGTGAGAAGTGTGCGGAATGGGTCATCGCCACACCACACCATCGTACCCTAGGCCTTGGGCCCAGACCTACATGTAGGTCTCAGGCAGAGCCTCTTCTCACGCATGGCATGGTTTTATTGTAGGCTTGGCTAACTCTGAGAATGGAGGAAGTGTGAGAATTATGGTTATGATTAGGGTTAGGTGTTTGGGGTTAGGGGTTAGTGTTCGAGTGAGGGTTAGGGGTTAGGGATTAGGGGTTAGGGTTAATGTTAGCATTAGGGGTTAACGGTTAGGGTTGGGTTAGGGACTAGGGTTAGATTTAGGGTTGGGGTAGGGTTAGGGTTAGGGGTTAGGGTTAGGGTTAAGGGATAGGATTAGGGTTAAGTGTTAAGGCTTAGGGTTAGCATTAAGGGATGGGTTAGGGTTAAGGGTTAGGGTTATGGTCCGAGTTAAGGGTTAGGATGAGGGTTAACAGTTAGGGTTATAAGTTAGGGATAGTGTTAGGATTAAGGTCTAGGGTTAGGGTTAGAGGTAGTTTTACTGCTAAGATTAGGTCTAGGCATTAAGGTAAGGGTTAGTGTTAGGGTTAGGTTTAATTGTTAGGATTAGGATCAGAATTAAGGGTTAGGCTTAGGGTTAGGGGATAGGGTTAGGGTTTAGGGTAAACTTTTAAGGTTATGTTTAGGGATAAGTTTAGGGTTAGCGTTTAAGGTTAGGGTTAGTATTAGGGTTGTTTGTAGGGTTAAGGTAATGTTTAGTGGTTAGAATTAGGGTTAGGGATTAGGGGTTACTGTTATGGCTAGGAGTTTGGGTTAGTATTAAGTGATAGGGGTTGTTCTTAGCATAAGTGTTATGCATTAACGTTAGAATAAGTGGTTAAAGTTAGGTTTACGGTGAGGTTTATGTGTTAAGGTGAGCAATAGGATCAGGGTTAGAATTATGAGTGAGGGGTAGGGTTTTGCTTAGGGTATGGGCCCTGTCTTCCCTAGGAGTGGGATTGAGGGGGATGCGATTGTCACCAGAAACCCACTCTATCGTATGCAGGGTATGGGCCCATGGGTTTCTTGTAGGACACTCTGGCAGAGCCTGATTTCACGCATGGTAAAGGAGGATTGTAAGCTTTCCAATCTCTAAGAAAGTAAGAAGTCTGAGAATTAGATTTAGGGTTAGGATTATCGTTATGGTTAGGGATGAAGTTTAATCTTAGGGTGAGGGCTTCGGGTAAGGGGATAGGGTTAGTTTTAGGGTTAAAAGTTACTGTTAGGTTTAACAGTTACAGTTAGACTTAGGGTTTAGGTTTAGTGTTAGGGTTAAGCTTAGGGGTTACGGTTTGGTACAGGGTTAGGGTTAAGTGTTAGGGTTAGGGTTAAAGATCATGACTAGGGTTAGAGTTAAGGGTTAGTTTGAGTGTTAACAGTTAGGGTTAAGGATAACTTTTCGGGTTAGGGGTTAGGATTAGTGTTCGGGCTGAGATTTAGCGGTTAGTTTAAGGGCACAGGACCTGTTTAATCTATGGTGAGAGTGGTGCACAGGGTCGCTTCGACACGACACCACCATACGCTGGGCCTTGGGCCAAGACCTACATACAGGGCTCAGGTGGAGCCTCTTCTCACGCATGACATGGCTGTATTGTAGGCTTGGTTAACTCTGAGAATGGAAGAAGTGTGAGAAATCGGGTTAGGGCTGGCTGTAGGTGTTTTTAACCCCTAACCCTAACACTAACCCCAAGGTTAAATCTAACTGTAACCCTTACGCCAACCCTAACCCTAACCCTAACCCCTCTCACTGTAGAATAAACAGGTCCTGTGCCCTTAAACTAACCGCTAAATCTAAGCCCTAACATCAACCCTAACCTCTGACCCTAAACCTAAGCCCTGAGCCTAAAGCCCAACACTAACTCTAAACTCTTACCCTAAAGCTAATCCCTAACCCTAATGCTAACCCCTAAACATAACCCTAACTGTGAACCCTAAACCTAACCCTAACCTCGAGCGCTAACCATAGCACTTAACTCTAACCCTAAACCTAACATGAACCCTTAATCCTAACACTAACCCTAACCCTAACTCTTAACTTTAACCCTGACTGTTAACCCTCACACTAACCTTTAAACCTAACCTTAATCGTAATCTTTAACCCTAAACCTAATATTTAACCCTAATCCTGTACCAAACCCTAAACCCTAACCTTAAACCTAACCGTAAACCTTAACCCTGAACCTAACTGTAACGGTTAAAACTAAGAGTAACCTGTAACGCTACCCGTAACCCCTAACTCTAAGCCTTCACCCTAACACTAACCTTGATCCTTAACCCGAACCCTAACCCTAACCCTAAATCTAATTCTCAGTCTTCTTGCTTTCTTAGAGTTTAGAAAGCCTACAATCCTCCCATTCCATGCGTGAAAGGAGGCTCTTCCACTGTGTCCTGAATGAACCACTGGGGCCCATAACCAGAGTACGATAGAGTGGGTTCCTGGTGACAATCCCAGCCCCCTAACTCCCGCCCCCCGCCTAATGCAGACAAGGCCGGTGTCCTAAGCATAAACTCTACAACTCACCCAAAACTCTAACCCTGAAAATAACGTTTAACCCTGATTCTATTGCTCACCTTAGAATGTAAACCTCACTGTAACCTGAACTTTAACCTCTTATCCTAACGTTAATGCATAACACTTACCCTGAGAATAACCCCTATCCCATAATTCTAACCCTATCTCCTAGTCATAACTGTAACAACTAATCCCTAACCCTAATTCTAAACCACTAACACTAACTGTTACCCTACGTAGTTACTGTTATGGTAACCTACTGTTACCCTAACACTGAACCTAACCCTTACTCCTAACGCCAAAGCTATGGCTAAAAATAATGCTAACCCTTGACCCTTTACCCTAACTCCTAACCCTAATCCTAATCCTAACCACTAAACCCAAACTTAGCTCTTAACCCTAACCCTAAACCTTACCCTGACGCCTAGACCTAACACTAACACTAAACTAACACCTAACCCTAATCATAACCCCTAAAGCTAACCCTAACCCTGAACCCTAAACCTAACCCTAACACTTAATACTAACTATATCCCTAACCCCTAACCCTAACCCTAACCGTTAACCCTCACCCTAACCCTTAAACCGGACCCTAACACTAAATCTTAACCCTAACACTAAATTTTAACCCTAAACCTACGCCCAACCCTTAACCATAATCCTATCCCTTAACCCTAAACCTAACCCCTAACCCTAAACCTAACACTAACCCCAATCCTAATTCTAACCATAGCCCTTAATACATCACTATGCCTAACCCCTAACCCTAACCCCTAATGCTAACCCTAACACTGAACCCTAAACCTAACCCTATCCCTAACCCTTAAACATAACTCTATCCCTAACCAATAATCCTAAGCCTAATCTTTAACCCTCACCCTAGAGCTTAACTCGAACCGTAACCCTAAGCCTAAACCCCAACCCTAACACTTAACACAAACCCTAAGCCTTAACACTTAACCCCAATCCTATCCTTTAACCCTAACACTAACCCTGATGCCTAATCCTAACCCTAACACTAACCCCAACCATAAATCTAACCCTAGCCCCTAACGCAAAACTAACCCCTAACCCCTAACCCCTAACCCTAACACTAACCCTAAATCCTAGTCCCTAACCACTAAACCTCACTTGAACCCTAACCCCTAACACCAAACCCTTAACCCTAACCATAACCCTATTTCTCACACTACTTCCATTCTCAGAGTTAACCAAGCTTAAAATACAACCATGCAATGCGTGAGTAGAGTTTCTGCATGAGTCCTGCAAGTAGGTCTGGGCCAAAGGCCCAGGATCCGATGGTGTGATGTCGCATGGAAACATTCTGCACCCTTCTCACCATAGATTACACAGGTCCTGTACCCTTAAACTAACCGCTAAATCAAAGCCCAAACACTGACCCTAACCCCTAACCCTAAACTTAAGCCCTGACCCTAATGCCCAACACTAACACTAAACGCTTACCCTAAACCTAACCCCTAAATGTAACCTTAACCATGAACCCTAAACCTAACCCAAACCCCTAACCCTAACCATAACACTTAACTCTAACCCTAAACCTAACATGAACACTTAACCCTAACCCTAACCCATAACCCTAACACTTAACCTTAACCCTAACCGTTAACCCTCACACTAAACCTTAACCCTAACCCTAATCCTAATCTTTAAGCCTAAACCTAGCACTTAACCCTTACCCTGTACCAAAACCTAACCCCTAATCTTAACCCTAACCGTAAACCTTAAAGCTTAACCCTAAACCTAACTGTAACTGTTAAACCTAACACTAACCTTTAACCCTGACCCTAACCGAAACCCCTAACCCTAAGCCCTCACCATAACAGTAACCTATATTGCTAACCCTAACCCTAATCCTAGCCCTAAATTTAATTCTCAGACTTCTTGCTTTCTCAGAGTTTACAAAGCCTACAATCCTCCCATGCCATGTGTAGAAGGAGGCTCGGCCACTGTGTCCGGCATGAAACCAGGGGGCCCATACCCAGCATATGATAGAGTGCCTTCTGGCATCTATCCCAGCCCCCTAAGCCCCCTCCTAGAGCAGGGAGGGCTCGTGATATAAGCATAAACACTACCCCTCACCCATAACCCTAACCCTGAACATCACAGCTCACCCTGATACTATTGCTCACCTTAACACATCAACCTCACCATAACTCTAACTTGAACCCGTTATCCTAACGTTAATGCATAAGACTTACCCTAAGAACAACCCCTATCCCTTAATTCTAACCCTAACTCCTAGCCACAATTATAACACCTAATCCCTAAGGCTAATTCAAAACTGCTAAACATTACCTTACCCCTACAAACAACCCTAACACTAACCCTAACCCTAACCGCTAACCCTAAACGTACACCTAAAAATAACCGTAACACTTGACACTTAACCCTAACCCCTAACCTTAACCCTAACCCTTAACCTTGATCCTAATCCTAACAATTAAACCTAACCCTAACTCTTAAGCCTAACACTAACACGTACCCTAACGCCTAGACCTAACCCTAAGAGTAAACGTAACCCCTAACCCTAACCCTAATCCCTAATGCTAACCCTAACACTGAACCCTAATCCTAAGCCTTAAACCTAACTCTATCCTTAAGCCATAAGCCTAGCCCTAACTGTTAACCCCACACTAACCCTTAACTCGAACTGTAACCCTAACCCTTAAAACTAAACCTAACACATAACGCTAACCCTAAGCCTTAACGCTTAACCCTTATCCTATCCCTTAACCCTAACCCTAACCCCTAATGCTAACCATAACCCCACCATAAATCTAACCCTAGCCCCTAACCCAACCCTAACCCCTAAACCCTAACCCTATCACTAAACCCAACACCTACTCCCTAACCCCTAATCCTCACTCGAAGCTTAAGCCCTAACCCTAAGCCCTCTCCCTGACTAATCTTCATTCCTAACTCTAACCATAATCCTAACCCTAAATCTAATTCTCAGACTTCTTGCTATCTCAGAGTTTTAAAAGCCTACAATTCTCCAAAGCCATGCGTGAAAGCTGGCTCTACCACAGTGTCCTGCATGAAACCCAGGAGCCCATACTCTGTGTACAATAGAGTGGGTTCCTGGGGACAATCACGGCCCCCTAACTCCCCCTGCTAGTGCTGACAGGGCCTATGCCCTAAGCAAAAACCCTGCACCTCACCCATAACCCTAACCCTGAACATAACACCTAACCCTGATGTTATTGTTCACCTTAACACGTAAACCTCACTGTAACCCTAACTTTAACCCCCTATCCTAATGTTATTGAATAACACTTACCCTAAGAACAAACCCTATCCCTTAATTCTAAGCCTAACTCCTAGCATAACCGTAACACCTAATCCCTAACCTTAATTCTCAACTGTTAAACATTACCTTCACCCTACAAACAACCCTAACACTAACCCTAACTCTAACCGCTAACCCTAACCCTAACCATTACACTGATCATAATCCTAACAATTAAACCTAACCCTAATTCTTAACCCTAACACGAACCATTACCATAATGCCTAGACCTAACCCTAACTGTAACCCTAACCCCTAACCCTAACCCTAACCGCTAATGCTAACCCTAACCCCGAACCCTAAACCTAACCCTAACCCTATCCCTTAAACCTATTACTATCCCTAAACCATTACCCTAATCGCAACTGTTAACCCTCACTCTCACCCTTAACTTGGACCGAAACCCTAACCCTTAACCCTAACCTTAACCCTTACTGCTAATCTTAAGCCTTCACCCTTTACCTTAATCCTATCTCGTAAGCCTAACCCTAAGGCTGACCCCTAACCCGCCCGAACATTAACCCTAACCCTAAATCTAACGCTAGCCCCTTACAAAAACCTAACACCTAACCCCTGACACACTAATCCTAACTTCTAATTCCTAACAGCTAAACTTCACTCAAACCCTAACCTCTAACCCTGAACACATAACCCTAACCATAACCCTAATTCTCACACTTCCTCCGTTCTCAGAGTTGACCAAGCCTACAATAGAGCCATGCCACAAATGAGAAGAGGCTCTGCCTGAGTCCTGCATGTAGGTCTGGGCCCGAGGCCCAGGTACGATGGTGTGGTGTTGAGGCGACCCAGTCTGCACCCTTCCCACCATAGATTAAACAGAGCATGTGCCCTTAAACTAACCACTAAATCTAAGCCCTAACACTAAACCTAAATCCTAACCCTAAACCTTGGCCCTTATCCTAATGCCCAACAGTAACACTAAACACTCACCCTAAACTTAACCCATAACCCGAACCCCTAAATGTAACCCTAACCATGAACCCTAAACCTAACCCTAACCTCTAGCCATAACCATAACACTTAACTCTAACCCTAAACATTACACGAAGCCTTATTCCTAACCCTAACCCCAACCGTAACACTTAATCTTGACCCTTACCATTAACCCTCACACTAACCCTTAACCCTAACCCTAATCCTAATCTTTAACCATAAACCTAACACTGAAGCCTAACCCTGTGCCAAACGCTAAAACCAAACCTTAACCCTAACCCTGAAACTTAACCGTAAACGTAACTGTAACTATTAAAAATAACACTAACCTTTAACGCTAACCCCTAACCCTCAGAGGCCACCCTAACACTAATCTTCCTCTCTAAACATTACCATAATCCTACCCCTAAATCTAATTCTCAGACTTCTTGCTTTCTCAGAGTTAAGAAAGCCTACAATCCTCCCATGCCATGAGTAAAAGGGGGCTCTTCCACTGTGTCCTGCATGAAACCCAGGAGCCCATACCCAGCGTATGATAGAGTGCGTTCCCGGGGACAATCCCATCCCTCTAACCCCCGCCCCCCACCCAGTGCAGACAGGGACCGTACGCTAAGTATAAACACTATCCCTAACAGATAACCCTCACCCTCAATATAAAACCTGACCCTGAACCTATTGCTCACCTTAAAACATAAACCTCTCCGAAACCCTAAATTATCCCCTTATCTTAACATTAATGTATAACACCCTGAGAAGAAGCCCTATCCCATAATTCTAAATCTAATCCCCAGCCATAACCCTAACACCTCATCCCTAATTCTAAAATGCCAACCCTACCTTCACCCTACCAACAACCCTAACCCTAACCCTAAACCCTTACCCTAACCCTACGCCTAAAAATAACCCTAACCATTGATCCTTAGTCATAACCCCTAAACCTTAACCCTAACCCTTCACGCTAATCCCAATCCTAACCATTAAACATAACCCTACTTAACCCTACCGCTAACCTCTACCCTAATGCCTAGATATCTAACCCCAACACTGACCTACAGTTAACACTAATCCTAACCCCGAATCCTAACCTTAAAGCTGAACCATAAACCTAACCCTTAACCCTAACCCTATCCCTAACCCCCTAACCCTAACCCTAACTGTTAAGCCTCACCCTAACATTAACCCTGACTCTAACCCTATCCCTTAACCCTAACCCCTAAGCCTAATGCTAACCCCAACCCTAAACCTAACCCTGGCCCCCTAACCCAGACTTAACACCTAAGCCCTAACACAAACTCTATCCCTAACCACTAATCCCTAGCACCTGACCCTGACTCGAAACCTAACCCCTAACTCGAAACCCCTAAACCCAAACCTAACCCTAATTCTCACACTACTTCCATTCCCAGAGTGAAGGAAGCCTAAAATACAGCCATGCCATGTGTGAGATGAGGCTCCGCCTGAGTCCTGCATGTAGGTTTTGTCCCAAGGCCCAGGGAATGATGTTGTGCTTTCGTGGTGACTCAGACCACACCCCTGTCACCGTAGATTAACCAGGTCCAGTGCCCTTAAACTGACCGCTAAATCTAAGCCCTACCACCAACCCTAACCCCTGACCCTGAACCTAAGCCCCAAGCCTAAAGCCCAACATTAACTCCAAACACTTACCATAAACCTAATCCCTATCCCTAATGCTAAACCCTAAACATAACCCTAACCGTGAACAGTAAACCTAACCCTAACCTCTAACACAAATCCTAACACATAACTCTAACCCTAAAACTAACCCTAACCCTTAACCCTGAACCTAAACCCTAACCCTATCCCTTAACCTTAACCTTAACCGTTAACTCTCATGCTAACCTTTAATCCTAACCCTAATCCTAATCTTCAACCCTAAACCTAACACAACCCTAACCCTGTACCAAACCCTAACCCCTCATGTTAACCCTATCCGCAAACCTCAACCCTAAAACGAACTGTAACCGTTAAACCTAACAGTAACCTTATACCGTAACCCTAATCTGTAAACATATCCCCTCACCATAACACTACACTTCATCCTGAACCCTAACCATAATCCTAACCCTAAATCTAATTCTCAGACTTCTTGCTTTCTTAGAGTTTAGAAAGCCTGCAATCCTCCCATGCCATGTGGGAAAGGAGGCTCTACCACTGTGTCCTGCATGAAAACCATGGGCCCATACCCAGAGTCTGATACAGTGGGTTCCCGGTGACAATCCCAGCCCCCTAACCTCGCCCCAGCTTAATGTAGACAGGGCCCGTGCACTAAGCATAAACAATACCTTTAACAGATAACCCTAACCCTGAACATAGCACCTAACCCTGTTCCTATTTCTCCCCTTAACACGTAAACCTCACCGTGAGCCTAATTTTAACCTCTTATCCTAACGTTAATTCATAACCCATTCCCTGAGAACATCCCCTATCCAATAATTCTAACCCTATCTCCTAGTCATAAGTGTAACACCTAATCCCTAACCCTAATTCTCAACCGCTAAGCCTAACCGTAACGCTGCCTACAACCCTAACACTGACAGGAACCCTTAGTTCTAACCCCAACGCTATGCCTAACAAAAGCCCTAACCCTTCACCGTCACCCTAATCCCTACGCATTACCCTAACCCTTAACCGTAATCCTAATCCTAACCATTAAAACTAACCCTAGCTTTTAAAGCTAACCCTAAACCTTACCCTCACGACTAGACCTAACCCTGACACTAACCTCACACTTAACACTAACCATAACCCCTAAAGCTAACCCTAACCCTGAAACCTAAACCTAACCCTTACACTCATCCTTCACTATATCCCTAACCCCTAAGCCTAATCCTAACTGTTAACCCTCAACCTAACACTTAAACTGGACCATAACACTAAACATTAACCCTAACACTAAACTTTAACCCTAACCATAAGCCAACACTTAACCCTAATCCTATCCCTTAACCCTAAGCCTAACCCTAACCCCTAACCCTAAACCTAACCCTAACCCCAACCCTAACCTTTAATCTTGACCCTTACCATGAACCCTAACACTAACCCTAATCCTAATCATTAACCATAAAGCTGACACTGAAGCCTAACCCTGTGTCAAACGCTAAACCCAAACCTTAACCCTAACCCTCAAACTTAACCATAAACCTTACTGTAACTGTTAAACCTAACACTAACCTCTAACGCTAACGCCTAACCCTAAGACCCCACCTTAACACTAACCCTAACCCTAAACATTATCATAATCCTACCCCTAAATCTAATTCTCGGACTTCTTGCTTTCTTAGAGTTTAGAAAGCCTAAAATCCTCCCATGCCATGAGTAAAAGGGGGCTCTGCAGCTCTCTCTTGCATGAAACCAGGAGCCCATACCTAGCGTATGATAGAGTGGGTTCCCGGGGACAATCCCATCCCCGTAACCTCAGCCCCCCGCCCAGTGCAGACAGAGCCTGTACGCTAAATATAAACACTACCCCTAACAGATAACCCTCACCCTGAACATAGCACCTGACCCTGATCCTATTGCTCACCTTAAAACATAAACCTCCCCGTAACCCTAACTTATCCCCTTAAATTAACGTTAATGCATAACACCCTGAGAAGGAGCCCTATCCCATAATTCTAATCCTAACCCCTAGCCATAACCGTAACACTTCATCCTTAATTCTAAAATGCCAACCCTAACCTTCACCCTACCAACAACCCTAACCCTAACCCTAACCCCTAACCCTAAGCCCTCACCCTATCACTAATCCTCATCCCTAAACCGTACCATAATACTAACTCTAAATCTAACTCTCAGACTTCTTGCTTTCTCAGAGTTTTGAAAGCCTACAATCCTACTAAGCCATGCATGAAAGCCCGCTCTGCCACAGTGTCCTGCATGAAACCCAGAGGCCCATACACTGCGTACGATAGAGTGGGTTCCCAGCGACCATCACAGACCCCTAACTTCGCCTCCTAGTGCATACAGGGCCTGTGCCCTAAGCACAAACCCTACCCCTCAGCCATAACCCTAACCCGAAACATAACACCTGACCCTGATCCTACTGTCCACCTTAACACGTAAACCTCACCGTAACCCTAACTTTAACCCCTTATATTAACGATAATGCATGACACCCTGAGAACAAGCCCTATAGCGTAATTCTAACCCTAACTCCTAGCCATAACCGTAACACCTAATCCCTAATTCTGAAACGCCAACCCTAACCTTAATCCTACCAATAACACTAACACTAACCCTAAACACTTACCCTAACCCTACACCTAAAAGTAACCCTAACCATTGATACTTAGTCATAACCCCTAAACCTTAACCCTAACCCTTCACGCTAATCCCAATCCTAACCATTAAACATAACCCTACTTAACTCTACCCCTAACCTATACCTTAATGCCTAGAGATCTAACCCCAACACTGACCTACAGTTAACACTAACCCTAACCCCTGATCCTAACCTTAAACCTGAACTATAAAACTAACCCTTAACCCTAACCCTATCCCTAAACCCCTAACCTTAACCCTAAATGTTAAGCCTCACCCTAACACTTAACCCTGACTCTAAGCCTAAACTTTAACCCTAACACCTAACCCTAACGCTAACCCCAACCCTAAACCTAATCCTGGCCCCCGAACCCAGACTTAACACCTAACCCCTAACACTAACTCTAACCCTAACCACTAATCCCTAGCACCTGACCCTGACTCGAAACCTAATCCCTAACTCGAAACCCCTGACCCCAAACCTATCCCTAATTCTCACACTAATTCCATTTCCAGAGTGAAGCAAGCCTACAATACAGCCATGCCATGTGTGAGATGAGGCTCCGCCTGAGTCCTGCATGTAGGTCCTCTACCAAGGCCCAGGGAATGATGTTGTGCTTTCGTGGTGACTCAGACCACACCCCTCTCACCGTAGATTAAAAAGGTCCTGTGCCCTTAAACTGACCACTAAAGCTAAGCCTTACCACCAACCCTAACCCCTGACCCTGAACCTAAGCCCCGAGCCTAAAGCCCAACACTAACTCTAAACACTTACCCTAAACCAAATCCCTAACCCTAATGCTAACCCCTAGAGGTAACCCTAACCGTGAACAGTAAACCTAACCCTAACCTCTAACACAAACCCTAACACATAACTCTAACCCTAAAACCAACCCTAACGCTTAACCCTGAACCTAAACCCTAACCCTATCCCTTAACCTTAACCGTTAACTCTCATGCTAACCTTTAATCCCAACCCTAATCCTAATCTTCAACCCTAAACCTAACACAACCCTAACCATGTACCAAACCCTAACCCCTCATCTTAACCCTATCTGCAAACCTCAACACTAAAACGAACTGTAACTGTTAAACCTAAGAGTAACCTTAAACCGTAACCCTAATCTGTAAACCTATCCCCTCACCATAACACTACACTTCATCCTGAACCCTAACCATAATCCTAACCCTAAATCTAATTCTCAGACTTCTTGCTTTCTTAGAGTTTAGAAAGCCTGCAATCCTCCCATGCCATGTGGGAAAGGAGGCTCTACCACTGTGTCCTGCATGAAAACCACGGGCCCATACCCAGAGTCCGATACAGCGGGTTCCCGGTGACAATGCCAGCCCCCTAACCTCCCCCTAGCTTCATGCAGACAGGGCCCGTGCGCTAAGCATAAACAATACCTTTAACAGATAACCCTAACCCTGAACATAGCACCTAACCCTGTTCCTATTTCTCCCCTTAACACGTAAACCTCACCGTGAGCCTAATTTTAACCTCTTATCGTAACGTTAATACATAAACCATTCCCTGAGAACATCCCCTATCCAATAATTCTAACCCTATCTCCTAGTCATAAGTGTAACACCTAATCCCTAACCCTAATTCTCAACCGCTAAGCCTAACCGTAACGCTGCCTACAACCCTAACACTGACAGGAACCCTTAGTTCTAACCCCAACGCTATGCCTAACAAAAGCCCTAACCCTTCACCCTTCACGCTAACCCCTACGCATTACCCGAACCCTTAACCGTAATGCTAATACTAACCATTAAACCTAACCCTAGCTCTTAAGCTAACCCTAAACCTTACCCTCACGACTAGACCTAACCCTGACACTAACCTAACACCTAACCCTAACCAGAACCCCTAAAGCTAACCCTGAACCCTATCCCTAACCCTAGCAGTAAACTTTAACCCTAAACCTAAGCCCAACCCATAACCCTAATCCTATCCTTTTACCCTAAAACTAACCCCTAAACCTAACCCCTATACCTAACCCTAACTCTACACCCAATCCTAATTCTAACCATACCCCTTCATAAAACATTAACTGCTAACCTCTAACCCTAACACTAACCAAAAACCCTAATCGCTAATCCCTAAGCCTAACGCTTAGCGTTTACCCTAACCTTTAACCCTCACCCTAATTCTTAACACTGACCCTAACCTTAACTTTTAACTTTAAGCCTAGCCCTTAACGCTACAGTAAGGATGACCCTTAATGCTAATGGGATCCCTTTTCCCTAACCCTAACACTGCACCTAAAAATAACCCTAACCTTTGATCCTTAAACCTAACCCCTACACTTACTTTAACCACAAACCCTAACCCTAATCCTAAGCATTAAACCTAACCCTATCTCTTAACCTTAACGCTAGCCCTTACCCTAAAGCCTAGTTCTAACCCTAAATCTAACCTCCCGCCTAATCCTAACCTTAAGCCCTAATGCTAACTCTAAACGTGAACCCTAAACCTACCCGTAACCCTTAACACTAACCCTATCCGTGAACCTTAACCCTGACCCTAACCATTACCCGCACCCAAGCATTTAACCCTGACCCTACCCCTAATCCTTAATGATAACCCTAACACTAAACCCTAACCCTAAGCCCAACACTTAACCCTAATCCTATCCCTTAACCCTAACCCTAACCCTAACCCTAATGCTAACCCCTAAACGTAACCCTAACCGTGAACAGTAAACCTAACCATAACCTCTAACACAAACCGTAGCACATAACTCTAACCCTAAAACTAACCCTAACCCTAACCCTAACCCTAAACCCTAACTCTTAACCTTAACCCTAAGCGTTAACTCTCACGCTAACCTTTAATCCTAAACCTAATCCTAATCTTCAACACTAAACCTAACACTTAACCCTAACCCTGTACCAAACCCTAACCCCTCATCTTAACCCTAACCTTAAACCTCAACCCGAAACCAAAGTGTAACCGTTAAATCTAAGAGTAACCTTTAACCCTAACCGTAATCCCTAAGCCTAAGCCCTCACCCTAACACTAAACTTCATCCTTAACCCTAACCATAACCCTAACCCTAAATCTAATTCTCAGAGTTCTTGCTTTCTTAGAGTTTAGAAAGCCTGCAATCCTCCCATGCCATGCGTGAAAGGAGGCTCTGCCACAGTGTCCTGCATGAAACCCAGAGGCCCATACACTGCGTGCGGTAGAGTGGGTTCCCAGCGACCATCACAGACACCTAACTTTGCCTCCTAGGGCATACAGGGCCCGTGCCCTAAGCATAAACCTTACCCCTCACCCATAAGCCTAACCCACAACATAACACCTAACCCTGATCCTACTGCTCACCTTAACAGGTAAACCTCACCATAACCCTAACTTTAACCCCATATCTTAACGTTAATGCATGACACCCTGAGAACAAGCCCTATACCGTCATTATAACCCTACCTCCTAGCTATAACCGTAACACCGAATCCCTAATTCTGAAGCGCCAACCCTAACCTTAACCCGACCAACAACACTAACACTAACCCTAACCCCTTACCCTAACCCTACGCCTAAAAGTAACCCTAACCGTTGATCCTTCGTCATAACCCCAACCTTAACCCTAACCCTTAACCTATTCCCAATCCTAACAATTAAACAGAACCCTAACTCTTAACCCTAACCCTAACCTTTACCCTAATGCCTAGAGATCTAACCCCAACACTGACATACAGTTAACACTAACCCCAACCCCTAATGCTAACCTTAAACCTGAACCAAGCTCCTAACCCTTAACCCTAACACTATCCCTAACCCCTAAGCCTAACCCCAACTGTTAACCCTCTAACCCTCACCCTGAATCCTAACCCTATCCCTTAACCCTAACCCCTAACCCTAACGCTAACTCCAACCCTAAACCTTACCCTGGCCCCCTAACCCAGACTTAACACCTTACCCCTAACACTAACTCTAACCCTAACCACTAATCCCTAGCACCTAACCCTGACTCGAAACCTAACCCCTAACACAAAAAACCCTAACCCCAACCCCAACCCTAATTCTCACACTACTTCCATTCCCAGAGTGAAGCAAGCCTACAATACAGCCATGCCATGTGTGAGATGAGGCTCCGCCTGAGTCCTGCATGGAGGTCCTGTCCCAAGGCCCAGGGAATGATGTTGTGCTTTCGTGGTGACTCCGACCGCACCCTTCTCACCGTAGATTAACCAGGTCCTGTGCCCTTAAACTGACCGCTAAAGCTAAGCACTACCACCAACGCTAACCCCTGACCCTGAAACTAAGACCCGAGACTAAAGCCCAACATTAACTCTAGACCTTTACCCTAAACCTAATCCCTAACCCTAATGCTAACCCCTAAACCCAACCCTAACCGTGAACAGTAAACCTAACCCTAACCCCTAACACAAACCATAGCACATAACTCTAAACCTAAATCTAACCCTAAGCCTAACCGAAAACCCTAACTCTTAACCTTAACCCTAAGCGTTAACTCTCACGCTAACCTTTAATCCTAACCCTAATTCTAATCTTCAACCCTAAACCTAACACTTAACGCTAAACGTCTACCAAACCCTAACCCCTCATCTCAACCCTAACCGTATACCTCAACCCTAAACTGAACTGTAACCGTTAAACCTAAGAGTAACTTTAACCCTAACCCTAATCCCTAACCTTAAGCCCTCACCCTAACACTAAACTTCATCCTTAACCCTAACCATAATCCTAACCCTAAATCTCATTCTCAGACTTCTTGCTTTCTTAGAGTATAGAAAGCCTGCAATCCTCCCATGCCATGCGTGAAAGGAGGCTCTACCACTGTGTCCTGCATGAAACCCACGGGCCCATACCCAGAGTATGATAGAGTGGGTTCCCGGGTACAATCCCAGCCCCCTAAACTCCCCCCGCCCGCCTAATGCAGACAGGGCCCGTGCGCTAAGCATAAACAATCACTTCAACAGATAACCCTAACCCTGAACATAACACCCAACCCTGTTCCTATTTCTCCCCTTAACACATAAACCTCACCATGAGCCTAACTTTAACCTATTATCCTAACGTTAATGCATAACACATTCCCTGAGAACAACCCCTATCCCATAATTCTAACCCTATCTCCTAGTCATCACTGGAACACCTAATCCCTAACCCTAATTCTAAACCGCTAACCCTAACCGGAACCCTACCTACAACCCTAACACTGACAGTAACCCTTACTTCTAACCCCAACGCTATGCCTAACAAAAACCCTAACCCTTCACCCAAACCCTTCACCCTAACCCCTAAGCCTTACCCTAACCCTTAACCCTAATCCTAATCCTAACCATTAAACCTAACCCTAGCTCTTAAAGCTAACCCTAAACCTTACCCTGACGACTAGACCTAACCCTGACACTAACTTAACACCTAACCCTAACCAGAACCCCTAAAGCTAACCCTGAACCCTATCCCTAACCCTAGTAGTAAACTTTAACCCTAAACCAAAGCCCAAACCGTAACCCTAATCCTATCCTTTTACCCTAAAACTAACCCCTAAACCTAACCCCTATACCTCACCCTAACTCTAACCCCAATCCTAATTCTAACCATACCCCTTCATAAAACACTAACTCCTAACCGCTAACCCTAACACTAACCAAAAACCCTAATCACTAATCCCTAACCCTAACGCTTAACCTTTACCCTAACCGTTAACCCTCACCCTAAATCTTAACACTGACCCTAACCTTAACATTTAACTCTAAGCCTAACCCTTAACCCTACAGTAAGGAAGACCCTTAATGCTAATGGGATCCCTTATCCCTAACCCTAACACTACAGCTAAATATAACCCTAACCTTTGATCTTTAAACCTAACCCCTAAAACTTACTTTAACCTCAAACCCTAACCCTAATCCTAAGCATTAAACCTAACCCTATCTCTTAACCCTAACGCTAGCCCTTACCCTAACGCCTAGATCTAATCCTAAATCTAACCTACCGCCTAATCCTAACCTTAAGCTCTAATGCTAACTCTAACCCTGAACCCTAAACCTACCCATAACCCTTAACACTAACCCTATCCGTGAACCTTAACCCTGACCCAAACCATTACCCGCATCCAAGCATTTAACCCTACCCCTAATCCTTAATGATAACCCTAACAATAAACCCTAACCCTAAGCCCAACACTTAACCCTCATCCTATCCCTTAACCCTAACCCTAACCCTAATGCTGACCCCTAAACGTAACCCTCACCGTGACCAGTAAACCTAACCCTAACCTCTAACACAAACCATAGCACATAACTCTAACCCTAAAACTAACCCTAACCCTAACCCTAAACCCTAACCCTTAACCTTAACCCTAAGCGTTAACTCTCACACTAACCTTTAATCCTAACCCTAATCCTAATCTTCAACCCTAAACCTAACACTTAACCCTAACCCTGTACCAAACCCTAACCACTCATCTTAACCCTAACCGTGAACCTCAACCCGAAACCAAAGTGTAACCGTTAAACCTAAGAGTAACCTTTAATCCTAACCCTAATCCCTAACCCTAACCCTAACCCTAATCCTAAGCATTAAACCTAACCCTATCTCTTAACCCTAACGCTAGCCCTTACCATGACGCCTAGATCTAACCCTAAATCTAACCTACCGCCTAATCCTAACCTTAAGCCTTAATGCTATCTCTAACCCTGAACCCTAAACCTACCGGTAACCCTTAACACTAACCCTATCCGTGAACCAGAACCCTGACCCTAACCATTACCCGCACCCAAGCATTTAACACTGCTCCTTCCCCTAATCCTTAATGATAACCCTAACACTAAACCCTAACCCTAAGCCCAACACTTAACCCTAATCCTATCCCTTAACCCTAACCCTAATGCTAACTCCTAAACGTAACCCTAACCGTGACCAGTAAACCTAACCCTAACCTCTAACACAAACTATAGCACATAACTCTAACCCTAAAACGAACCCTAACCCTAACCCTAACCCTAAACCCTAACTCTTAACCTTAACCCTAAGCGTTAACTCTTACGCTAACCTTTAATCCTAACCCTAATCCTAATCTTCAACCCTAAACCTAACACTTAACCCTAACCCTGTACCTAACCCTAAACCCTCATCTTAACCCTAACCGTAAACCTCAACCCGAAACCAAAGTGTAACCGTTAAACCTAAGAGTAACCTTTAACCCTAACCCTAATCCCTAACCCTAAGCCCTCACCCTAACACTAAACTTCATCCTCAACCCTAACCAGAATAGTAACCCTAAATCTAATTCTCAGACTTCTTGCTCTCTTAGAGTTTAGAAAGCCTGCAATCATCCCATGCCATGCGTGAAAGGAGGGTCTACCACTGTGTCCTGCATGAAACCCACGGGCCCATACCCAGAGTATGATAGAGTGGGTTCCGGGTACAATCCCAGCCCCCTAAAATCCCCCCGCCCGCCTAATGCAGACAGGGCCCGTGCGCTAAGCATAAACAATACCTTTAACAGATAACCCTAACCCTGAACATAACACCCAACCCTGTTCCTATTTCTCCCCTTAACACGTAAACCTCACCGTGCGCCTAACTTTATCCTCTTATCCTAACGTTAATGCATAACCCATTTCCTGAGAACAACCCCTCTCCCATAATTCTAACCCTATCTCCTAGTCATCACTGTGACACCTAATCCCTAACCCTAATTCTAAACCGCTAACCCTAACCGTAACCCTACCTACAACCCTAACACTGACAGTAAACCTTACTTCTAACCCCAACGCTATGCCTAACAAAAACCCTAACCCTTGACCCTAACCCTTCACCCTAACCCCTAAGCCTTACCCTAACCCTTAACCCTATTCCTAATCCTAACCATTAAACCTAACCCTAGCTCTTAAAGCTAACCCTAAACCTTACCCTGACGACTAGACCTAACCCTGACACTAACCTAACACCTAACCCTAACCAGAACCCCTAAAGCTAACCCTGAACCCTATCCGTAACCCTAGCAGTAAACTTTAAACCTAAAACTAAGCCCAAGACGTAACCCTAATCCTATCCTTTTACCCTAAAACTAACCCCTAAACCTAACCCCTATACCTCACCCTAACTGTAACCCCAATCCTAATTCTAACCATACCCCTTCATAAAACACTAACTCCTAACCGCTAACCCTAACACTAACCAAAAACCCTAATCACTAATCCCTCACCCTAACGCTTAACCTTTACCCTAACCGTTAACCCTCACCCTAAATCTTAACACTGACCTTAAACTTCACCTTTAACTCTAAGCCTAATCCTTAACCCTACAGTAAGGAAGACCCTTAATGCTTATGGGATCCCTTATCCCTAACCCTAACACTACAGCTAAAAATAACCCTAATCTTTGATCCTTATACCTAACCCCTAACACGTACTTTAACCCCAAACCCTAACCCTAATCCTAAGCATTAAACCTAACCCTATCTCTTAACCCTAACGCTAGCCCTTACCCTAAAACCTAGATCTAACCCTAAATCTAACCTACCACCTAATCCTAACCTTAAGCCCTAATGCTAACTCTAAACGTGAACCCTAAACCTACCCGTAACCCTTAACACTAACCCTATCCGTGAACCTTAACCCTGACTCTAACCATTACCCTCACCCAAGCATTTAACCCTGACCCTACCCCTAATCCTTAATGATAACCCTAACACTAAACCCTAACTCTAAGCCCAACACTTAACCCTAATCCTATCCCTTAACCCTAACCCTAATGCTAACCCCTAAACGTAACCCTAACCGTGACCAGTAAACCTAACAGTAACCTGTAACACAAACCATAGCACATAACTCTAACCCTAAAACTAACCCTAACCCTAACCCTAAACCCTAAATCTCAACCTTACCCCTAAGCGTTAACTCTCACGCTAACATTTAATCCTAACCCTAATCCTAATCTTCAACCCTAAACCTAACACTTAACCCTAACCCTAACCCTAATGCTAACCCCTAAACGTAACCCTAACCGTCACCAGTAAACCTAACCCTAACCTCTAACACAAACCATAGCACATAATTCTAACCCTAAAACGAACCTTAAACGTAACCCTAACCCCTAACACTTAACCTTAACCCTAAGCGTTACCTCTCACGCTAACCTTTAATCCTAACCCTAATCCTAATCTTCAACCCTAAACCTAACACTTAACCCTAACCCTGTACCAAACCCTAACCCCTCATCTTAACCCTAACCGTAAACCTCAACCCTAAACCAAAGTGTAACCGTTAAACCTAAGAGTAACCTTTAACCCTAACCCTAATCCCTAACCCTAAGCCCTCACCCTAACACTAAACTTCGTCCTTAACCCTAACCAGAATCCTAACCCTAAATCTAATTCTCAGACTTCTTGCTTTCTTAGAGTTTAGAAAGCCTGCAATCCTCCCATGCCATGCGTGAAAGGAGGCTCTACCACTGTGTCCTGCATGAAACCCACGGGCCCATACCCAGAGTATGATAGAGTGGGTCCCCGGGTACAATCCCAGCCCCCTAAACTCCCCCCGCCCGCCTAATGCAGACAGGGCCCGTGCGCTAAGCATAAACAATACCTTTAACAGATAACCCTAACCCTGAACATAACACCCAACCTTGTTTCTATTTCTCCCCTTAACACGTAAACCTCACCGTGCGCCTAACTTTAACCCCTTATCCTAATGTTAATGCATAACCCATTTCCTGAGAACAACCCCTAACCCATAATTCTAACCCTATATCCTTGTAATCACTGTGACACCTAATCCCTAACCCTAATTCTAAACCGCTAACCCTAACTGTAACCCTACCTACAACCCTAACACTGACAGTAACCCTTACTTCTAACCCCAACGCTATGCCTAACAAAAACACTAACCCTTGACCCTAACCCCTAAGCCTTACCCTAACCCTTAACCCTATTCCTAATCCTAACCATTAAACCTAACCCTAGCTCTTAAAGCTAACCCTAAACCTTACCCTCACGACTAGACCTAACCCTGACACTAACCTAACACCTAACCCTAACCAGAACCCCTAAAGCTAACCCTGAACCCTATCCCTAACCCTAGCAGTAAACTTTAACCCTAAACCTAAGCCCAACCCGTAACCCTAATCCTATCCTTTTACCCTAAAACTCAGCCCTAAACCTAACCCCTATACCTCACCCTAACTCTAACCCCAGTCCTAATTCTAACCATACCCCTTCATAAAACACTAACTCCTAACCGCTAACCCTAACACTAACCAAAAACCCTAATCACTAATCCCTAACCCTAACGCTTAACCTTTACCCTAACCGTTAACCCTCACCCTAAATCTTAACACTGACCCTAACCTTCACCTTTAACTCTAAGCCTAACCCTTAACCCTACAGTAAGGAAGACCCTTAATGCTAATGGGATCCCTTATCCCTAACCCTAACACTACAGCTAAAAATAACCCTAACCTTTGATCCTTAAACCTAACCCCTAACACTTACTTTAACCCCAAACCCTGACTCTAATCCTAAGCATTAAACCTAACCCTATCTCTTAACCCTAACGCTAGCCCTTACCCTAACGCCTAGATCTAACCCTAAATCTAACCTACCGCCTAATCCTAACCTTAAGCCCTAATGCTAACTCTAACCCTGAACCCTACACCTACCCGTAAACCTTAACACTAACCCTATCCGTGAACCTTAACCCTGACCCTAACCATTACCCGCACCCAAGCATTTAACCCTGACCCTACCCCTAATCCTTAATGATAACCCTAACACTAAACCCTAACCCTAAGCCCAACACTTAACCCTAAACCTATCCCTTAACCCTAACCCTAACCCTAACCCTAATGCTAACCCCTAAACGTAACCCTAACCGTGACCAGTAAACCTAACCCTAACCTCTAACACAAACCATAGCACATAACTCTAACCCTAAAACTAACCCTAACCCTAACCCTAAACCCTGACTATTAACCTTAACACTAAGCGTTAACTCTCAGGCTAACCTTTAATCTTAACCCTAATCCTAATCTTCAACCCTAAACCTAACACTTAACCCTAAAGGTCTACCAAACCCTAACCCCTCATCTTAACCCTAACCGTAAACCTCAACCCTAAACCAAAGTGTAACCGTTAAACCTAAGAGTAACCTTTAACCCTAACCCTAATCCCTAACCCTAAGCCCTGACCCTATCACTAAACTTCATCCTTAACCCTAACCATAATCCTAACCCTAAATCTCATTCTCAGACTTCTTGCTTTCTTAGAGTTTAGAAAGCCTGCAATCCTCCCGTGCCATGCATGAAAGGAGGCTCTACCACTGTGTCCTGCATGAAACCCATGGGCCCATACCCAGAGTATGATAGAGTGGGTTCCCGGGTACAATCCCAGCCCCCTAAACTCCCCCGGCCCGCCTAATGCAGACAGGGCCCGTGCGCTAAGCATAAACAATACCTTTAACAGATAACCCTAACCCTGAACATAACACCCAACCCTGTTCCTATTTCTCCCCTTAACACGTAAACCTCACCGTGCGCCTAACTTTAACCTCTTATCCTAACGTTAATGCATAACCCATTTCCTGAGAACAACCCCTATCCCATAATTCTAACCCTATCTCCTAGTCATCACTGTGACACCTAATCCCTAACCCTAATTCTAAACCGCTAACCCTAACCGTAACCCTACCGACAACCCTAACACTGAAAGTAACCCTTACTTCTAACCCCAACGCTATGCCTAACAAAAAC